>NC_084550.2:65750000-65777500 GCF_033978685.3 Nerophis lumbriciformis
TTTCACTTTTGATTTTTGGGGTGTCTATATACTGAGCCCTCTGTAGGCTGAAAACTTTTATTTCCATCAAAAGATGTGGCATCCTTTTGTTCCTGAGACATTAAACTGTCCATATCAGTATAGATATCAGACATTTTTTTTTTTTTACCATTGAAATCTGATGTGTTTTCAAAGTGTTCCTTTAATTTTTTGGAGCAGTGCACACGCACACACGCACACACACACACACACACGCACACATATATATATGTGCGTGTGTGTCCCTATTTAAAAAAAATAATTGATTGACTGATAGATGGATAGTGCTGAAAATAGTCTTAATATAATAAAAACTGAAAATGACAAGAAAAAAGACACAAAAATAAAGATGTTTATTAAGAGGAAAGTAGGTTGTAATAAAACAAAATAAAGTTGTAGCAGTGTGCTTCAATAAAGAGTAACTTATGTTAACATTAAACTGCACTTACAGATAATTGCTATGGCAATCAAAACGTTGACAGTTTGTCTTCAAAAACAACTTAATTTACAACAGAAACTACAAAAGGTTGCTCCTCCTTTGACACAACGTACGTAAGGTTGAAGCCGTCAACCAGCCAGTGTTTTCCTCGCCATCCTTCACGGTTTCAAGGTCAAGGTCGAGGTCACAAAAAGGAAGCTTGCACCCACTGAGCTACATTTTCCTCCCAGCCGGCATGATGTCTTGGCCAGGCTGAGAGAGACCTTGCAGGCACACAGGAAATGCAATTAGGAGTCCCAGCAGAGGGGACATTAACAAAAGAGTTCACAGTCCTACGACGCCAGGTGAGGAAGGACATTGTAATCAGAAACATCCATTCCCTTTCCTGCACCAGCAGAGTCTGGGTGGAACCTGACACAATAGACCCTCGAGATCTTGGTCATGTGTCGTCAATGCTGAGGGGCGACATCCTATGGAGCTGGACCCCAGTCAAACAATGTGCAGACCACCACAACTCCCTAAAATAGCCCTCGGTGAAACATTCTTCATGCTGGTTTAGAAGACCACAACATTTATCATTTTAGCTCAAATCTATTCCCAAGTGGCATCGTGGCATGATAACTTCAAAATAAAGACAACTCCAGGTTGTTTTACTTTGGCCAAAAATAGAACAAGCACATTATGAAAACGTACAAATCACAACTAATCCTCCGGACAAAACACTTCAAGTTTGTAAAAAAATTCTGAGGAAACTGGTGCAGCTTCAAAAACCACAATGAGCTTAGACTTGGTCTCAGTGTATCAACAAAGCCAGGAACGTACAAATCACAACTAATCCTCCGGACAAAACACTTCAAGTTTGTTGAAAATTCTGAGGAAACTGGTGCAGCTTCAAAAACCACAATGAGCTTAGACTTGGTCTCAGTGTATCTACAAAGCCAGGAACGTACAAATCACAACTAATCCTGCGGACAAAACACTTCAAGTTTGTAAAAAAATTCTGAGGAAACTGGTGCAGCTTCAAAAACCACACTGAGCTTAGACTTGGTCTCAGTGTATCAACAAAGCCAGGAACGTACAAATCACAACTAATCCTCCGGACAAAACACCTCAAGTTTGTTGAAAATTCTGAGGAAACTGGTGCAGCTTCAAAAACCACAATGAGCTTAGACTTGGTCTCAGTGTATCTACAAAGCCAGGATTAAACTTTAAGTCCCAGTCTTCCTGGGATTGAACAAAAACATGTAAACTCTTCTAGGTATCAAAAACCTCCTTTGTCATGTATCAACCCAATGCTAACTCAACAAACCGTAAGAAACGGAGGTAAAAACTATTCAAAAGGGTTAAGTTCCCTTTTCTCGTGTTTGACAGAGACTTTTTGGGGTGCCAAATGACAGAAGACATCAAATGGCAGGTTTTAAGTTTCATGTGGGCCGAGGAGGAGGAGCCACAATCACCCTTTACTGCCTACCTCTTGCTTGGCCCTGGTATAAACCGTTTGCTTGCCTAACAGAATTGCTATTGTGACATCCAGTGGACACATTTAGAACAGCAGGACGGACAAAACCTGTTCTGTAGGTTTGACACCCCTGACATATATAAACACTGCTCTGCTCATTTACGGAAAGTACCCTTTCTACGCTTCTGCACATTCAACTGTGGTGCAGTTTTTAATCTGACCAAAGACCTTTCTACGTAGAGACACCGTAGAGTTCTGCCGACAGGTTCTCTGCAGGTCCCAATAAGCCAAATCTAAGACATTCTAAATACCTAACGACAAATAAATCAAGACCAATTTCACATCTCTGGCACTGAGCATACAGGGAGCGGAGTCTTGATTGTGGCAGTCCGCTCCCTGTATGATCAGTGCCAGAGCTTGATCCGTATTGTCGGCAGTAAGTCGGACACGTTTCCAGTGAGGGTTGGACTCCGCCAAGGCTGCCCTTTGTCACCGATTCTGTTCATAACTTTTATGGACAGAATTTCTAGGCGTAGTCAAGGCGTTGAGGGGATCTGGTTTGGTGGCTGCAGGATTAGGTCTCTGCTTTTTGCAGATGATGTGGTCCTGATGGCTTCATCTGGCCAGGATCTTCAGCTCTCGCTGGATCGGTTCGCAGCCGAGTGTGAAGCGACTGGGATGAGAATCAGCACCTCCAAGTCCGAGTCCATGGTTCTCGCCCGGAAAAGGGTGGAGTGCCATCTCCGGGTTGGGGAGGAGATCTTGCCCCAAGTGGAGGAGTTCAAGTACCTCAGAGTCTTGTTCACGAGTGAGGGAAGAGTGGATCGTGAGATCGACAGGCGGATCGGTGCGGCGTCTTCAGTAATGTGGACGCTGTATCGATCCGTTGTGGTGAAGAAGGAGCCGAGCCGGAAGGCAAAGCTCTCAATTTACCGGTCGATCTACGTTCCCATCCTCACCTATGGTCATGAGCTTTGGGTTATGACCGAAAGGACAAGATCACGGGTACAAGCGGCCCAAATGAGTTTCCTCCGCCGGGTGGCGGGGCTCTCCCTTAGAGATAGGGTGAGAAGCTCTGCCATCCGGGAGGAGCTCAAAGTAAAGCCGCTGCTCCTCCACATCGAGAGGAGCCAGATGAGGTGGTTCGGGCATCTGGTCAGGATGCCACCCGAACGCCTCCCTAGGGAGGTGTTTAGGGCACGTCCGACCGGTAGGAGGCCGCGGGGAAGACCCAGGACACGTTGGGAAGACTATGTCTCCCGGCTGGCCTGGGAACGCCTCGGGGTCCCACAGGAAGAGCTGGACGAAGTGGCTGGGGAGAGGGAAGTCTGGGCTTCCCTGCTTAGGCTGCTTCCCCCGCGACCCGACCTCGGATAAGCGGAAGAAGATGGATGGACGGATGGATGGAAATTCACATCTATACCGACAAAACAGTACAAATACATGATTGAAAATGAGAGCGCGAGATTTAAGTCAGAGGTACCTCAACCTAAGAATGGCCCAAATTCACTTTTGAGATAAGAGCTGTGAACCTTAAAAGTTCTTCCCGAATTCTGAAGATTCTAAGAGTCCCCTTAGAGAACTCGTAACTTAACCTACAAATTCCAAGCGAGGCGTCTCAGAACATTCTCAGAGAACTCCCAGAAAATCCTATCTTAGTGAGAAGGTGTGGTTGACCCTGTTACTAGGTATAAGTCATCATTTCAAAAGCTGTGATTGGTTGTGCCTAAAAAACATATTGCTGGGTATTGTGGCCAAACAGCTCAATTTTGTTTCATCTGACCACAGAACTTTCCTCCAGAAAGTCTTATCTTTGTCCATGTGATGTCAGATTAAACAAAAATTTAGCTATTTGGCCACAATACCCAGCAATATGTTTGGAGGAGAAAAGGTGAGGCCTTTAATCCCAGGAACACCATCCCTACCGTCAAACATTGGGGTGGTAGTATTATGCTCTGGGCCTGTTTTGCTGCCAATGGAACTGGTGCTTTAAATGGGACAATAAAAAAGGAGGATTACCTCCAAATTCTTCAGAACAACCTAAAATCATCAGCCCAGAGGTTGGGTCTTGGGCACAGTTGGGTGTTCCAACAGGACAATGACCCCAAACACACGTCAAAGGTGGTAAAGGAATGGCTAAATCAGGCTAGAATGAAGGTTTTAGAATGGCCTTCCCAAAGTCCTGACTTTAAACGTGTGGACAATGCTGAAGAAACAAGTCCATGTCAGAAAACCAACAAATTTAGCTGAACTGCACCAATTTTGTCAAGAAGAGTGGTCAAAAATTCAAGCAGAAGCTTGTGGATGGCTACCAAAAGCGCCTTATTGCAGTAAAACTTGCCAAGGGACATGTAAGCAAATATTAACATTGCTGTATTTGCTCACATTTTCAGTAGACCCATAATAAATTCATAAAAGAACCAAACTTCATGAATGTTTTTTGTGACCAACAAGTATGTGCTCCAATCACTCTATCACAAAAAAAATAAGTGAAATTATCGGAAACTCAAGACAGCCATGATATTATGTTCTTTACAAGTCAATCAATCAATCAATGTTTATTTATATAGCCCTAAATCACAAGTGTCTCAAAGGGCTGCACAAGCCACAACGACATCCTCGGTACAAAGCCCACATTAGTGGGCTTTGTAATAACAAAAGTTATTACTGTCAACAATTGTCTTATTGTTCTTGTGTTGTCATACTAGCTTTGATAGTTATCAGTGTTATGCATCCAAGGCACTTTATGAAGCAGTCCAGTCAACCACTGTGTCTGCTAGCACTCTATTTGTGGATGCAGTGTTTACATTTTGATACCTTTTTAGAGAAATGAATATTTTGATATAACAATTATTATATTTATTCTAATTAGATGTATGAACTATTTATTGTACAATATTAAGGAATATACTTTGCTATTTGAATACAGTAGTATTATTTAGTATTTAGTATTTGAATGTATTTTTTGTGCGCGCACTGGAAACTTGACTGGTCCTGCCCTTTTATACAGGCCAGGTTGGATGGCGAGCTTAGAGCCCTTAACTAGAGTCTGAAGATTTATCCCTGGAACCGAACCACCTGAACTGAATCCACCAAACCGAACCCCGGGCTGGTAGGAGGCTTCTCAGCAGCCGCCCTCTGTTTTCCCTTCTTTTTGCCAAAACGCAACGAGTTCATTGCGGTCCTCCTGAACCTTCACTTTTTCCCCGTCCCTTCACTAAAACCCCTCTGGACACTGCCACCACAGCGTGGACTTTGCAGGGCCCGTTTAATGAACTATGATATTGTGTTGCGCTCATACCATCGTTGGTAAAAAACAAGGACTAAATCACGTATACTGATGTTGTAAATAACTGAACGTTGTGTGAATTTATGTATATGTGAATGGCCATTTGAATTTACATGTTTAATGTTTGTTATTTTTCCTATTATTCTTTAATATAATTTGGTACCACTTAAACATAAATCCTGTGTTCAGTCTTTATTACTCTCCATTCCTAGAGCTGAATTTAGTTCTTCTGATCTAGCCCAGACATATCATTCACTGTTTTATTTAGTACTTGTACAGTGCTTTATTGAAGTTACATAAGGGCAAGGAAAAACTCATCCCAGTGGGACGTCGATGTGAATGACTATGACTAGTGTATGTCAACTTTTGACCACGACTGTATGTTGCCATCCAAGCAACGTTATCATGGACGCTCTTGCTTATTTCAGCAAGACAACAGCGTGAGTTTGTAGTAAAACAGTGCGGGTACTAGACCGGCCTGCCTGCAGTCCAGACCTGTCTCCCATTGAAAATGTGTGGCGCATTATGAAGCCTAAAATACCACAACGGAGACTGTTGAACAACTTAAACTGTACATCAAGCAAGAATGGGAAAGAATTCCACCTGAGAAGCTTCAAAAATGTGTCTCCTCAGTTCCCAAACGTTTACTGAGGGTTGTTAAAAGGAAAGGCCATGTAACACAGTGGTAAAAATGCCCCTGTGACAACTTTTTTTGCAGTGTGAACATTAAATATCTTGTCTTTGCAGTCTATTCAATTGAATATAAGTTGAAAAGGATTAGCAAATCATTGTATTTTGTTTTTATTTACCATTTACACAACGTGCCAACTTCACTGGTTTTGCAGGAAAAAAAATAAAGTTTGTTAACCAAGAGGAAACCTCCAAAGTTGCCTGAAACAATTCATCATTAACGCACATGTCCATTGTCAGGCTAAGGTGAAATTCCTCACCAGAACAATAGTCGAATGTGTTATTGAGGAAGAGAAATAAAACACAGAAATGAGCTGACAACGCCGGAAAATATTCCGCGATGAGGCGTGGGAAAAGGGTTTGCAGAAACACGATCTGTGGTCAGTTTGATAAAACAACTCTTCACACTGTTGCATCAACCAGATGATTTTTAACATCAAAATGCATGATATTAAAGAAAGGAAATCCTTTTGGACAAGTGGCATCCACGTGTTAATTGGCAGCGCGACTTGCATTTATGTTGCAGACATCCTCTCACAACTGAACCAACAGGATGTGTGTATGTTCCTGTTATGCTTTCTTTACAGTCCACACTCCATTTCAGTCTAATGAACCAACTTGTTCATGTTATTGTAATGTATTTCGACACTTTTCTAAATAAAGGGGACCACAAAAAATGGCATTATTGGCTTTATTTGAACAAAAAAACTTCGGGTGCATTAAAAATATGTTTATTATTGCAAGTTTGTCCTTAAAAAAAATAGTGAATATACTAGACAACTTGTCTTTTAGTAGTAAGTAAACAAACAAAGACTCAACAACAAAGATTAGTCATATGCAGTAACATATTGTGTCATTTATCTACCTATTATTTTGTCAACATTATGAGGGACAAGCTGTAAAAATTGATTATTAATCGACTTGTTCATTTACTGTTAATATCTGCTTATTTTCTCTTTTAACATGTCCTATCTACACTTCTGTTGAAATGTAATAATCACTTATTCTTCTCTTGTTTGGATACTTTACATTAGTTTTGGATGATACCACAAATTTAGGTATCGATCAGATACCAAGTAGTTACAGGATCATACATTGGTCATATTCAAAGTCTTCATGTGTCCAGGGACTTATTTACTGAGTTTATAAACATAATATGAATTTTTTTAAAACGAAAAAAGATTTTGTGATGCTAAAAAAATATCGATGTAATCATAGTAGTATCGAATAGATACGCTCTTGTACTTGGTATCATTACAGTGGATGTTAGGTGTAGATCCAACCATGGCGTTTGTTTACATTGTGATGCCGGTGAGCTATCGTCCTCCAGTGATAATGGTACTTGTTACTGTTAAAAATGGTACTTGTTACTGTTAAAATGTAATAATCACTTATTCTTCTCTTGTTTTGGATGCTTTACATTAGTTTTGGATGAAACCACAAATGTAGGTATCGATCCGATACCAAGTAGTTACAGGATCATACATTGGTCATATTCAAAGTCTTCATGTGTCCAGGGACGTATTTACTGAATATGAATTTTTTAAAAACGAAAAAAGATTTTGTGATGCTAAAAAAATATCGATGTAATCATAGTAGTATCGAATAGATACGCTCCTGTGCTTGGTATCATTACAGTGGATGTTAGGTGTAGATCCAACCATGGCGTTTGTTTACATTGTGATGCCGGTGAGCTATTATATCCTCCTACGGTGTGTAGTGAAGCATGTTTAGCTATTCCTCGTCCTCCAGTGATAATGGTACTTGTTACTGTTAAAAATGGTACTTGTTACTGTTAAAATGTAATAATCACTTATTCTTCTCTTGTTTTGGATGCTTTACATTAGTTTTGGATGAAACCACAAATGTAGGTATCGATCCGATACCAAGTAGTTACAGGATCATACATTGGTCATATTCAAAGTCTTCATGTGTCCAGGGACATATTTACTGAATATAAATTTTTTTTAAACGAAAAAAGATTGTGATGCTAAAAAAATATCGATGTAATCATAGTAGTATCAAATAGATACGCTCCTGTACTTGGTATCATTAGAGTGGATGTCAGGTGTAGATACAACCATGGTGTTTGTTTACATTGCGATGCCGGTGAGCTATTGTATCCTCCTACGGTGTGTAGTGAAGCATGTTTAGCTATTCCTCGTCCTCCAGTGATAATAATACATGTAAGAAACTTACTTTATTTGTCGCCATGGAGGCGAAATTTAGTCATTTCAGTGTTATATCTTTAGTTTTTAAGCCAAAATGCAGCCATTCTCCCTTTTCTGTCTACACACTGTGTCTGCTTGTAAGTACTCTGTGTGTGCGCGCTGCCGAACATGCTCCTCTGCTGGTAAAAAAAAAAAAAACATAGACACGATGCGCGGCGCAGGGGAATGGGGTACCGGTACCTTTTAGAGGCGGTATAGTACCGAATATGATTCATTAGTATCGCGTAGGGATGATGTTCGAAACTGGTTCTCCCGGTTGTTCGATAAGAAAAGAACCGATTCCATGGACTCGAATCCCTTTTTGAGAACCGGTTCCCATCATCAAGGCCACTATAGTAAAGAAAAAGAGTTGGTTCTTTATTCGAATCCCGTCCCACAAGAAATGCCCTGTGGGACATCACAGGAAATGACGTGGCTCAGTCATTAGACTGAGTGACGTCATTTCCTGTGATGTCACACAAGCAGCAAAAATAATGGACCGGGAAAAACGCCTCAAGGCATGGCTATTCACCTATAGCAGGGGTCGGCAACCTTTACCACTCAAAGAGCCATTTTGACCCGTTTCACAAAATAAAGAAAACAATGGGAGCCACAAAACTCTTTTGAAATTTATAATGAAAAAATAACACTGCATACAAAGTTTTTTTTTGCTTTGTGCTATGTATAAACCAGGGGTCTCAGACACGCTGCCCGCACCTTAATATGAAAATGTAATGTTAGTGCGGCCTGCGAGTTTTATATGAATGCCGCTTGACAGCATCACACTTGCCAACCCTCCCAATTTTTCCGGGAGACTCCCGAATTTCAGAGCAACTATTCTCTCGAATGTCTGCTGATTTTCACCCAAACAACAATAATAAGGGCGTGCTATGATGGCACTGCCTTTAGCGCCCTCTACAATCTGTACAAACAGCTTGCCAGCCCAGTCACATGTTGTATGCGGCTTCTGCAGACACACATAAGTGACTGCAAGGCATACTTGCTCAACAGCCATACAGGTCACACGTTTAAACAACTTTAACACTCTTACTAATATGCGCCACACTGTGAACCCACACCAAACAAGAATGACAAACACATTTCGGGAGAACATCCGCACCGTAACACAACATAAACACAACAGAACAAATACCCAGAATCCCATGCATCCCTAACTCTTCCGGGCTACATTATACACCCCCGCTACCACCAACCCACCCTCCGTGCGTCGGTTGAGGTGGGCGGGGTTTGGTGGTAGCGTGGGTGTATAATGTAGCCCGGAAGAGTTAGGGATGCATGGGATTCTGGGTATTTGTTCTGTTGTGTTTATGTTGTGTTACGGTGCGGATGTTCTCCCGAAATGTGTTTGTCATTCTTGTTTGGTGCGGGTTCACAGTGTGGCGCATATTAGTAAGAGTGTTAAAGTTGTTTATATCACAACCCTCAGTGTAACCTGTATGACTGTTGACCAAGAATGGGTTGTAGTCACTTACGTGTGTAAGCAGAGGCCGGGCCGGCACGCAGATAGCATGGTGTAAAACGGCCGCGACGACATATTGTAGACGACGTTAAAGGCAGTGTCGTCACGGCACGCCCTCAATATTGTTGTCCGGGTGAAAATCGAAGAATGTTTGCGCCGGGAGAGGCACTGAAATCCGGAAACCTCTCGGTAAAATCGGGGGGGTCGGCAAGTATGCAGCTGAGCCGCATCAGAGTGATCAAAGAGCCGCATGCGGCTCCGGAGCCGCGGGTTGCAGACCCCTGACCTATAGTGATCACAGAGACAGGTTGTTTTTGTGTTACTGTATATATTTGGTTTTCTGAAAAATCCCACTTAATATACTTTGGGTAACGACAGTCAATATTTATTTATTTATTTTTTTAGCGGGGTACCAGTCAATATTTATTTATTTATTTATCCTATAAAATAAAAGTGAGCTTTTGTTAAACCAAATATTGTGTTTTTTTTTCCATATACAACAACTTATCTGGATTCGATAAGAGAATCGATAAGGATTCGATAATGGGCTCGAACTCGATAATTTCTTATCAAACATCATCCCTAGTATCGCGGTACTATACTATACCGTACAACCCTGCAATGTACTGCAGACCTTCTTGGGACCAATTCGGTATATGTTCTTAAGAGGGTGGGTGGAGGGGGGGAAGTCAGGTCGTTTCCATACAATGTTTTATTGTGAAAGGTCATGACACTCATCAGATACAAAGAGATCTGCCCCTGTGGGTATTTGCTGGGAAAGATATATTTGGAGTTTGTTTAAACACTGGATGTCCCATGTTCTTCTCCCAGTCAAGTGCAGGGTATTGTTTTCATGCACGTTAGCGGCGGTGCCTCTGACAGGTTGGCAGGTAAACATAAACACGGGGGGATGAATTAAAACGCGGCGCCAGTGGATCTCCCGCTCACACAAGTCGTTTGTAGATCATTAGCCACACAATAGGTGACGCACACGGGGGACAAACAGTAGTTTCCGGGTCGGAATGCAGCAATATCTCACGTAGATTTGTTTAATAAAAAGGGACAAAGCCTTCTTTGTATTTACAAAAGTACAAAATACTGACTATTAAAGATACATACATGTTATATTAAGAAGTGCTCGAGTCGGTATAGTCGTTTGGAATGTGCATACTCGCCTTGAAGAGAGTATGATATGAAGTATATTTCTAATAACACAGGATCGGTTTTTCCTCCTCACGACAGACCACTAACCCAACATTCTGGAAAGATCTTGCTTCTCTCTGAAAAGACACAGGGAGAAATTGGTTATTGTTGTGATCAAAGTACGTGAAATACACACACAGCACTGACAAATAGCGACAATCAGGGTTCGTACGGGTGCTTAAAAACCTTGAAAATGCTTGGGTTGTAATTAGAGATGTCCGATAATGGCTTTTTTGCCAATATTCCGATATTGTCCAGCTCTTAATTACCGATTCCGATATCAACCGATACCGATATATACAGTCGTGGAGTTAACACATTATTATGCCTAATTTTGTTGTGATGCCCCGCTGGATGCATTAAACAATGTAACAAGGTTTTCCAAAATAAATCAACTCAAGTTATGGAAAAAAAAATGCCAACATGGCACTGCCATATTTATTATTGAAGTCACAAAGTTTCTGGGTATTTGTTCTGTTGTGTTTATGTTGTGTTACGGTGCGGATGTTCTCCCGAAATGTCTTGTTTGGTGTGGGTTCACAGTGTGGCGCATATTTGTAACAGTGTTAAAGTTGTTTATACGGCCACCCTCAGTGTGACCTGTATGGCCGTTGACCAAGTATGCATTGAATTCACTTGTGTGTGTGAAAAGCCGTAGATATTATGTGTCTGGGCCGGCACGCAAAGGCAGTGCCTTTTTGTTGTCTGGGTGGAAATCGGGAGAAATTCGGGAGAGTGGTTGCCCCGGGAGATTTTCGGGAGGGGCACTGATATTTGGGAGTCTCCCGGGAAAATCGGGAGGGTTGGCAAGTATGACTGGGAGACGCAACTGCCCTACGTCCGTGTACCACTCCGTACAGCGGCGTTTTAAAAAGTCATAAATTGTACTTTTTGAAACCGATACCGATAATTTCCGATATTACATTTTAAAGCATTTATCGGACTGCCGATATCAGACATCTCTAGTTGTAATGTCGTGTTTTCAAGGTTTGAAAAATGCCTGAATTTTGGGTGACGTGCTTGGAAATAGAGATGTCCGATTATATCGGCCTGCCGATATTATCGGCCGATAAATGCGTTAAAATGTAATATCGGAAATTATCGGTATCGGGTTTTTTATTATCGGTATCGTTTTTTGTTTTTTTGTTTCATTTTTTTAATTAAATCAACATAAAAAACACAAGATACACTTACAATTAGTGCACCAACCCAAAAAACCTCCCTCCACCATTCACACAAAAGGGTTGTTTCTTTCTGTTATTAATATTCTGGTTCCTACATTATATATCAATATATATCAATACAGTCTGCAAGGGATACAGTCCGTAAGCACACATGATTGTGCGTGCTGCTGCTCCACTAATAGTACTAACCTTTAACAGTTAATTTTACTAATTTTCATTAATTACTAGTTTCTATGTAACTGTTTTTATATTGTTTTACTTTCTTTTTTATTCAAGAAAATGTATTTAATTTATTTATCTTATACATTTTTTTAAAAGTACCTTTTCTTCACCATACCTGGTTGTCCAAATTAGGCATAATAATGTGTTAATTCCACGACTGTATATATCGGTTGATATCGGTATCGGTAATTAAAGAGTTGGACAATATCGAAATATCGGATATCGGCAAAAAGCCATTATCGGACATCCCTACTTGGAAATGTTCGTCATATTTCTCGGCAGTCTGACTCGATAGGCTCATTGTAAAATGGGAAAACAAAAAAAAAAGTTTCCTTAAAAATTAAAGCTATACGCTTGATCTGTTGGCTTTGCACCAGCCCTTACATTAGGTTGTTGTTATGCCAGAGCCGCATATACGTATAAAGTTTTAATGAACATTAGATGGAAAATGACAAACACAAACTTTGGATAAAAACGTGGACCAAATCCACATGGAGCCTGCTGCAAAGTATGCAAAAAGGAAATCCAACATGGTTGGATGTATTTTCTGCTCCATTATTTTGGTTGTAATAATAAAAATAATAATAGATTTTATTTGCAAAAGCACTTTACATTGAGCAAACAACCTCAAAGTGCTACAGTGTACTAAAAAAATAAAAAGATAATACAGATAAATAAAAATAAAAACTAGAACAGCCTAATAGCTAGAACTAGCACGCATATATTAGGGGCGGCCGTGCCAGAAACCTGAGGGTTGCAGGTTCGCTCCCCGCCTCTTGACATCCAAATCGCTGCCGTTGTGTCCTTGGGCAGGACACTTCACCCTTTGTCCCCGGTGCCACTCACACTGGTGAATGAATGATGAATGAATGATAGGTGGTGGTCGGAGGGGCCGTAGGCGCAAACTGGCAGCCTCGCTTCCGTCAGTCTACCCCAGGGCAGCCGTGGCTACAAATGTAGCTTACCACCACCAGGTGTGAATGAATGATGGCTTCTCACTTCTCTGTGAGCGCTTTGAGTATCTAATAATAGAAAAAGCACTAAATAAAATCTAATCCATTATTATTATACATCTAAATGAAGGCTTTTTTTTTTAAAAAGAAGGGGTTTTAAGGCTTTTTTAAAAGCATCTACAGTCTGGGGTGCCCTCAGGTGGTCAGGGAGAGCGTTCCACAGACTGGGAGCGGCGGAGCAGAAAGCCCGGTCTCCCATTGTTCGTAGCTTTGTCCTCGGAGGTTAGCCTGTCCAGAGCGGACAATAATTGAGAAGCACTGCTTTAGATGGTAAGATAAACCTAATTAACCCTCGAGAACAGCCATTCTCAAACTGTGGTACGCGGGCTCCATGTAGTGGTACTTTAGAAAAATCACTTGATGGATTTTTATTTTCCTACATTCAAAACACAGTGTTACTGTTCAAACTGTGCGTAATGTTACAGTGGATAACATATTAAAGGGGAACATTATCACCAGACCTATGTAAGCGTCAATATATACCTTGATGTTGCAGAAAAAAGACCATATATTTTTTTAACCGATTTCCGAACTCTAAATGGGTGAATTTTGGCGAATTAAACGCCTTTCTATTATTCGCTCTCGGAGCGATGACATCACAACGTGACGTCACATCGGGAAGCAATCCGCCATTTTCTCAAACACCGAGTCAAATCAGCTCTGTTATTTTCCGGTTTTTTCGACTGTTTTCCGTACCTTGGAGACATCATGCCTCGTCGGTGTGTTGTCGGAGGGTGTAACAACACGAACAGGGACGGATTCAAGTTGCACCAGTGGCCCAAAGATGCGAAAGTGGCAAGAAATTGGACGTTTGTTCCGCACACTTTACCCACGAAAGCTATGCTACGACAGAGATGGCAAGAATGTGTGGATATCCTGCGACACTCAAAGCAGATGCATTTCCAACGATAAAGTCAAAGAAATCTGCCGCCAGACCCCCATTGAATCTGCCGGAGTGTGTGAGCAATTCAGGGACAAAGGACCTCGGTAGCACGGCAAGCAATGGCGGCAGTTTGTTCCCGCAGACGAGCGAGCTAAACCCTTTATCGACCCTAGCTTCCCTGGCCTGCTGACATCAACTCCAAAACTGGACAGATCAGCTCTCAGGAAAAGAGCGCGGATGAGGGTATGTCTACAGAATATATTAATTGATGAAAATTGGGCTGTCTGCACTCTCAAAGTGCATGTTGTTGCCAAATGTATTTCATATGCTGTAAACCTAGTTCATAGTTGTTAGTTTCCTTTAATGCCAAACAAACACATACCAATCGTTGGTTAGAAGGCGATCGCCGAATTCGTCCTCGCTTTCTCCCGTGTCGTTTGTCGGTTTCGCTTGCATACGGTTCAAACCGATATGGCTCAATAGCTTCAGTTTCTTCTTCAATTTCGTTTTCGCTACCTGCCTCCACACTACAACCATCCGTTTCAATACATGCGTAATCTGTTGAATCGCTTAAGCCGCTGAAATCCGAGTCTGAATCCGAGCTAATGTCGCTATAGCTTGCTGTTCTTTCCGCCATGTTTGTTTGTGTTGGCTTCACTATGTGACGTCACAGGGAAATGGACGGGTGGTTAAAATCAGGCACTTTGAAGCTTTTTTTAGGGATATTGCGTGATGGGTAAAAATTTGAAAAAAACTTCGAAAAATATAATAAGCCACTGGGAACTGATTTTTAATGGTTTTAACAATGCTGAAATTGTGATAATGTTCCCCTTTAAATATACTAGGTTTTTATTTGATATTTGAGCCTACTACGCTACTGTATTTCAATGTTGGAGGATTTGGGGGTGAGCAGTTCTTTGAGGTAGAGGGGGGCATTTCCATGGAGGCACTACTTAACTTGTCTGGCTAGCTCAGTTAAAGCAAACAAGTTACATTTTGTCGTTTTTGGTTAATTGCATTAAAAAGGTTACATTATTGGACTTCTTTGTACTGTGACAGTCATGTAATGTATAATTTCTAACCTTTTTCATAACTTAGAGCTGACTTAATATGAATGATTTTGTAGTTTTTACACAACATGGTTGTATGCATTTCTTGCTCTATTATTTTTAGTTGTCTGGCTACCTCAGTGAAAGCAAAAAAAACTTTTATCTTTTTGTTCATTTCTTATCATAGCCACAGTTATAAGGCTAGATGTGCTGAATGAAAGGTGACTGAGGTGTTGTGAAACAAACATTAATTTATTATCCTTATATTAATGTGGAACAGTTTTGTTAATAAATGAGTGAAATTGACATTTGTAGGGTGCGTGTATTTACATCACGTTATGCAGTTTACAAGCACAACTACGGCGTGAATCAATCCGCGCTGTTCGATGTCATTGAGTGCTGTAAGTAGGGATGTCACATACGTATACGCCCTCCCCGAGCAGAGAGGTAGCAGCATGGCTAAAGTTAGCTGTGATGCTAGCGCAGCCGTGCGAGTGGTTATACGAATGAAGGAAGAATTAATTAATTCCCCCAAAAAACAGCAGGGGGTCCATCGTCTGGCGGTGGGTTGGCTTCAAGTGGGAATATGTCGAACAGACAACCGTAATTTGTCAAGTGTGGAGCAAAAGCGTTGCTATAAAAAGTAGCATTACTGCTAATATGTAGCATCATTTGGAAAAGTCCCCTGCTAGTGAATGAATAGTGTTTGAAACTCTGCATGTCAACATCTCCATTCGGTGCCACACGCCCACACCATCAAAATGCCTAGGCAAACATTTCCAGATCAACACCGTATGAAAAAAATAGTGATTTTTTTAGTTGTTATTTCCTTCTCTGGTTTAAATGTAACTTAGATAATGGGTTTCACTATGTAAAGCGCTTTGAGTCACTAGAGCAAAAGCGCTTTATAAATATAATTCACTTCACTTCTCTGCATGAAAGTTTAAAAGTAGCATATATTAATGCAGTATGAAGAAGAATGTTTTAATGTAGACACATAGAATCGTCATACTGTTGTGATTATATGCATCAAGTGTTCATTCAAGGCTAAGGAAAAACATTGAGATATATATCATGTATCGCGATATGGCCTTAAAGGGGAACATTATCACAATTTCAGAAGGGTTAAAACCATTAAAAATCAGTTCCCAGTGGCTTATTATATTTTTCGAAGTTTTTTTCAAAATTTTACCCATCACGCAATATCCCTAAAAAAAGCTTCAAAGTGCCTGATTTTAACCATCGTTAAATACACCCGTCCATTTTCCTGTGACGTCACACAGTGATGCCAACACAAACAAACATGGCGGATAGAACAGCAAGCTATAGCGACATTAGCTCGGATTCAGACTCGGATTTCAGCGGCTTAAGCGATTCAACAGATTACGCATGTATTGAAACGGATGGTTGTAGTGTGGAGGCAGGTAGCGAAAACGAAATTGAAGAAGAAACTGAAGCTATTGAGCCATATCGGTTTGAACCGTATGCAAGCGAAACCGACGAAAACGACACGACAGCCAGCGACACGGGAGAAAGCGAGGACGAATTCGGCGATCGCCTTCTAACCAACGATTGGTATGTGTTTGTTTAGCATTAAAGGAAACTAACAACTATGAACTAGGTTTACAGCATATGAAATACATTTGGCAACAACATGCACTTTGAGAGTGCAGACAGCCCAATTTTCATCAATTAATATATTCTGTAGACATACCCTCATCCGCGCTCTTTTCCTGAAAGCTGATCTGTCCAGTTTTGGAGTTGATGTCAGCAGGCCAGGGAAGCTAGGGTCGATAGGGGGTTTAGCTCGCTCGTCTGCGGGAACAAACTGCCGCCATTTCTTGCCGTGCTACCGAGGTCCTTTGTCCCTGAATTGCTCACACACTCCGGCAGATTCAATGGGGGTCTGGCGGCAGATTTCTTTGACTTTATCGTTGGAAATGCATCTGCTTTGAGTGTCGCAGGATATCCACACATTCTTGCCATCTCTGTCGTAGCATAGCTTTCGTCGGTAAAGTGTGCGGAACAAACGTCCAATTTCTTGCCACTTTCGCATCTTTGGGCCACTGGTACAACTTGAATCCGTCCCTGTTCGTGTTGTTACACCCTCCGACAACACACCGACGAGGCATGATGTCTCCAAGGTACGGAAAACAGTCGAAAAAACGGAAAATAACAGAGCTGATTTGACTCTGTGTTTGAGAAAATGGCGGATTGAGCGAATAATAGAAAAGGCGTTTAATTCGCCAAAATTCACCCATTTAGAGTTCGGAAATCGGTTAAAAAAATATATGGTCTTTTTTCTTCAACATCAAGGTATATATTGACGCTTACATAAGTCTGGTGATAACGTTCCCCTTTAAAATATTGCGATATTAAAAAAAGGCCATATCGCCCAGCCCTAGTTCAATGATGCCATTTCTGTTTGTCATGTATAATTTTGTCTATTTTGTGTTTATCCTTGAATAAACAGGTCAGTTTCTTGTTACCAACCATTGTGTATTATTCAAACTCCCCTAATTCAGCTGGCTAGTTGTTATCAAGAGTACTAAACCCCTTTTCAACATGATTCTGACAACTAAGTAGGCTAAATAACTTTAAACTTTAATACATACAGTATCGGTATCGGATCGGAAGTGCAAAAACAACATCGGTATCGGATCGGAAGTGCAAAAACCTGGATCGGGACATCCCTAGCTGTAAGTACGAAAAAGAACAAGAAATGTGAAAAACAACACAAATGGAGACACGTTTGCTAATGACTTTGAATAGTCACACTGCTTCATTTTTCTATGCCCCATTCAGTTAATGATAACTTCTGGTTCAATGTTAGGCTCAGGTTTGAGCAGATTTTCCTACAGACAGCATTTGGTGACCTCAAACAACAAGGCTATGGATTTATTCACACTGGTTTTTGCCTTTTGAAGGGTACTGGAAAATGTATCTTACTGTACTACAATATATGCATTTTTGTAGCAGAATATCTATATATAATTACAGCCAACGAGTTAATTTACCTAAAGAGGTCACAAATTGGAAGCAGGCAGAAATGGACATTTCTGATCTTTTAAAAAGGCATTCTATAAAGCAACTTAATGATGATAGCGAGTGAATGAGAATGTTGCCAACAATAATTATAAATATGAATTACAAATAGGGATGATACTCGAAACCGGTTTTGCCGGTTGTTCGATAAGAAAAGAACCGAGTCCTCGGACTCGAATCCCTTTTTGAGAACCGGTACCCGTTATCGAGACCACTATAGTAAAGAAAAAGAGTTGGTTCTTTATTCGAATCCCGTCCCGACCAGAAATGGGACATCACAAGAAATGACGTCACGTAGCTCAGTCATTAGGCGCAGATAGCGAAAGCAGGAAAAACAATGGACCGGAAAAAGCGCTCCAAAGTGTAATAAAGTTTTTAAAAAAAAGGTATAATCCAATGAATAACTTTACTGAGAGATTTAGGAGGGTACAAACACATGATCAACACTTTTACGACCAAGCGGAAACATAGCAACCAGGCTAGCAACGCACCTCCTTTACGGCAGCTGTCGCAACGTTCTTAAAGCAACCGCAGCACATACATATATATACAACATATCTCCCTTTTTTAACTTTTGTTTGTCTTTCCATGTAATTAAACAAAATCACACTGTATATGTGTTGTCTGTCTAATTATAAATAATGCAGACGCGGCGTGTTGGCTGAGTTCTTGACGTTTACTTTCACAGCGTGCTCATAACCTCATTCTTAGCTGCCGGGTGACGACATGCAACAACACTTTTCGGGGCTACCGCGCATGCTCGTCACTGCCGTTGCATGCTGGGTAGTGTAGTTGTTATATTCCCTAGCTCAGGGGTCGGCAACCTTTACCAGTCAAAGAGCCATTTTAACCAGATTCACAAATCAAAGAAATCAATGGGAGCCACAAAATTCTTTTAAAATTTAAAATTAAATGACACTGCATACAAAGTTTTATTTTTGCTTTGTGCTATGTATAAACCAAGGGTTTCGAGCTTTGTATGAATGGCGCTTGACAGCGTCATACTTGTCAACCTACCAATGTTTCAGCGTACTATGAAATTCAAGGCAACTATTCTCTCGAACGTGCCGTGATGGTACAGCATTTAGCGTCCACTACAACCATCGTGCCAGCACAGCCTTACTGGTATGGAACTTCTGCTTACTCACGTTAATGACAGCAAGGCATACTTAGTTAACAACCACACAGGTTACACTGACGGTGGCGGTATAAAAAAACTTTAACACTCTTACTAATAATGCGCCACACTGTGAACCCACATCAAACAAGAATGACAAACACATTTCGGGAGAACATCTGCACCGTAACACAACATAAACACAACAGAACAAATACCCAGAATCCCATGCAGCCCTAACTCTTCCGGGTTACATTATACACACCCGCTACCAAACCCCGCCCACCTCAACCAACGCACGGAGGGGGGTGGGGTGGGGGTGGGGGGGGTTTGGCTGTAGCAGGGGTGTATAATGTAGCCCGGAAGAGTCAGGGCTGCATGGGATTCTGGGTATTTGTTCTGTTGTGTTTATCATGTGTTAAGGTGCAGATGTTCTCCCGAAATGTGTTTGTCATTCTTGTTTGGTTTTGGTTCAAAGTGTGGCGCATTATTAGTAAGAGTGTTAAAGTTGTTTTATATGGCCACCGCCAGTGTAACCTGTGTGGCTGTTGACCAAGTATGCCTTGCTGTCCCTTGCGTACGCAAGTAGAAGATGCATACAACAAAAGGCTGGGCTGGCACGCTGTTTGTACAGATTGGATTGTAGAGGGCGCTAAATGCTGTACCATCATGGCACGCCCTTATTATTATTGTTAGGGTGAAAATCGGAGAATATTAATCCCGGGAGTTTTCTGCGAGAGGCACCGATATCCGGAAATCTCCCGGGAAAATCGGGAGGGTCGGCAAATATGCAGCTGAGCCGCATCAGAGTGATCAAAGAGCCGCATGCGGCTCCGGAGCCGCGGGTTGCCGACCCCTGCCCTAGCTCATAACATCACATCTTTCACCTTATAAAGAAATAACGTTAACTCAATAAAGTGTATTTCTTTTTTTAATTTTAACTTTTCATTTTTTTAGCATTGTAACCACATTTGCAAACAACCTTTCTCTTCATAGAATGTTCTTTCAATAAAGAAATAAAGTGCAAAAATGTCAAAGCATCATAAAAAACAGTTATGTCAAATAGCAGCAGAAGTGCACTTTTTGGAGAGCTGTATTATTTTCAGTTTTGTGCCCAAGGGACTGATTTTATTTAACACTATAGTATTATTTATACACTTATAGTGATCACAGAGACAGGTTGTTTTTGTGTTACTGTATATATTTGTTTTTCTGAAAAATCCCACTTAATATACTTTGGGTAACAACAGTCAATATTTATTAATTTTTTTTAGGGGGGTAACAGTCAATATTTATTTATTTATTAGATTTTATTTTTTTCTTATATAATAAAAGTGAGCTTTTGTTAAACCAAATATTGTGTGTTTTTTTCCATATACAACAACCTATCTGGACTCGATAAGGAATCGGTTCGATAAGAGGATTCGATAATAGGCTCGAACTCGATAATTTCTTACCAAACATCATCCCTAACCACAAATAAATGATTTAACTATAAACAACACCACGGAAAGTTGTGTTGTTGCACACCAACACTTGAAAGTGCATGCAAATGTACATACCGCTTATGGGCGCACACAAAAATCAAATGCAGCTATTTCTGACCTTCATAAAAAATTTTTTTTAAAAACATCAGGATGTTGCCTACAGCCACTGCTGTAATGCCGACACATTCTAAAGCAGCAGTAATTTAAGATCCCTGTGTTTATTATTCATACTTGCCAACCCTCCCGGATTTTCCGGGAGACTCCCGAAATTCAGCGCCTCTCCCGAAAACCTCCCGGGACAAATTTTCTCCCGAAATTCAGGCGGAGCTGGAGGCCACGCCCCCTCCAGCTCCATGCAGACCTGAGTGAGGACAGCCTGCTTTCACGTCCGCTTTCCCACAATATAAACAGCGTGCCTGCCCAATCACATTATAACTGTAGAATGATCGAGGGCGAGTTCTTGGTTTCTTATGTGGGTTTATTGTTAGGCAGTTTCATTAAAGTCCTCCCAGCGCGGTAAAAACACACAACAACAGCAGTAACGTTTTCGTCTACCGTAAAGCAGTTCGTCTGCCGTAAACAGCAATGTTGTGACACTCTTAAACAGGACAATACTGCCATCTACTGTACATGCATATGTGACAATAACATCTAGGGCTTTTAGAGAGTGCAGTGCACAACTGCGCACACAACAAGGAGACGAAGCAGAATGCATCATCAGAGAGGGTGTTCAGCATGGTTAGAAAAATAGTGACAGAGAACAGAACAAGGATGGACAATTTAACCCTTAACTCAACAATGAGCAGATGAGTGTTATGTGTGTGTAAATGTGTAAATAAATGAACACTGAAATTCAAGTATTTCTCTTATATATATATATATATATATATATATATATATATATATATATACATATATATATATATATATATAAAATAAAATAAATATATATATATATACATATATATATATATAGCTAGAATTCACTGAAAGTCAAGTATTTTTTATATATACTTGGTGAATTCTAGCTGTAAATATACTCCTCCCCTCTTAACCACGCCCCCACCCCAACCACGCCCCCCCACCACCTCCCGAAATCGGAGGTCTCAAGGTTGGCAAGTATAATTATATTTTGTGACCACAATGCCAGTGACTAGAACTACTTTTATACAGGATTTATTGTGAGCATTTACGGTATGTGTACTACCATTATTGTTGTGCTTGTAGTTTGCAGTGTTAAACGTTTCCTACGTTTTGTCTCTCATCTATTTAAAAATGCTCCAAACATCTGCATTGAAGTTCTAAAATACAGCTCTTGCAATAAGATACAGAACCCCATTATTGCAGTAAGAGTGGTTTAAGTGAGCATTATTGATGTACCGTATTTTTCGGAGTATAAGTCGCACCGGAGTATAAGTCCCACCTGCCGAAAATGCATAATAAAGAAGGAAAAAAACATATAAAAGTCGCACCGGAGCCCGGCCAAACTACGAAAAAAACTGCGACTTATAGTCCGAAAAATACGGTAATACATTATTTTTAAATCTTTAAGCAGGGACAACTGCTCAAGAGTTCAACGGCAATCTACTACTTTGTACTCACTCGGAGGAGTAGGAGGGGTTGATGATGCGTTGCAAGTCTTGGAGGTGCTGGGCGATGTTGACTGTTTTGAAAAGAAAAAACGGGACAGTATTGTAGTCATGATTCACATAATTAGTACAGTTATAGACACAAAAACCCAAAAGCAGTGAAGTTGGCACGTTGTGTAAATGGTAAATAAAAACAGAATACAATGATTTGAAAATCCTTTTCAACTTATATTCAATTGAATAGACTGCAAAGACAAGATACTTAATGTTCCAACTGAGAAACTTACATTTTTTTTTGCAAATAATCATTTTCACCACTGTGTTACATGGCCTTTCCTTTTAACAACACTCAGTAAACATTTGGGAACTGAGGAGACAAATTTTTGAAGCTTTTCAGGTGGAATTCTTTCCCATTCTTGCTTGATGTACAGCTTAAGTTGTTCAACAGTCTCCGTTGTGGTATTTTAGGCTTCATAATGCGCCACACATTTTCAATGGGAGACAGGTCTGGACTACAGACTATGGACTATGAAGCCACGTTGATGTAACACGTGGCTTGGCATTATCTTGCTGAAATAAGCAGGGGCGTCCATGATAACGTTGCTTGGATGGCAACATATGTTGCTCCAAAACCTGTATGTACCTTTCAGCATTAATGGCGCCTTCACAGATGTGTAAGTTACCCATGTCTTGGGCACTAATACACCCCCATACCATCACAGATGCTGGCTTTTCAACTTTGCGCCTAGAACAATCCGGATGGTTCTTTTCTTCTTTGGTCCGGAGGACACGACGTCCACAGTTTCCAAACACAATTTGAAATGTGGACTCGTCAGACCACAGAACACTTTTCCACTTTGTATCAGTCCATCTTAGATGAGCTCGGGCCCAGCGAAGCCGGCGGCGTTTCCGGGTGTTGTTGATAAATGGCTTTGGCTTTGCATAGTAGAGTTTTAAGTTGCACTTACAGATGTAGCGACCAACTGTAGTTACTGACAGTGGTTTTCTGAAGTGTTCCTGAGCCCTTGTGGTGATATCCTTTACACACCGATGTCGCTTTTTGATGCAGTACCGCCTGAGGGATCGAAAGTCCGTAATATCATCGCTTACGTGCAGTGATTTCTCCAGATTCTCTGAACCTTTTGATGATATTACGGACCGTAGATGGTGAAATCCCTAAATTCCTTGCAATAGCTGGTTGAGAAATGTTGTTCTTAAACTGTTCAACAATTTGCTCACGCCTTTGTTGACAAAGTGGTGACCCTCGCCCCATCCTTGTTTGTGAATGACTGAGCATTTCATGGAAGCTGCTTTTATACCCAGTCATGGCACCCACCTGTTCCCAATTAGCCTGTTCACCTGTGGGATGTTCCACATACGTGTTTGATGAGCCTTCCTCAACATTCTCAGTCTTTTTTGCCACTTGTGCCAGCTTTTTTGAAACATGTTGCAGGCATCAAATTCCAAATGAGCTAATATTTGCAAAAAAGAACAAAGTTTACCAGTTGGAACATTAAGTATCTTGTCTTTGCAGTCTATTAAATTGAATATAAGTTGAAAAGGATTTGCAAATCATTGTATTCTGTTCTTATTTACCATTTACACAACGTGACAACTTCACTGGTTTTGGGGTTTGTACTTTTAACAAGAGGTTTTCAACCAGTCTGTGCAATGAAATTCACAATTCTTCACACTGGCATGTTTTTCATTATGTTTCAACTCTTATGTTTTCGGGTCAGATTAAAAACCTCATCAAAGATGTCTCAAAACAGAAACAAAATCAAATACAGCTTTCCTTCTCACCTGCTCCGCCTCCAAGACTACTGGTCCTTCCGGTTCCAAGCGAAGATCCACTTGATGTTCCTCTTCCGATTCCAGTTCCAGGCTTATTTTGGCCTGTGTTACTTGACCCAAACCAGGGCAACCCAGAGTTAGATGACCCACTTTTACTTGTTGATCCAAGGCCCAATGAGGTGTTCAGATTTGATGTTGGTTTATTTGCGCTGGTACCGCTTGAACCAAAACTTGGATTTGACCCACCTGAGCCAAGACTTGAGGTACCCAACCCAGTCAATCCTGACCCAGTTGATCCGCGACTTGAAGAACCTAACCCAGTTGAACCTTGGCTATTTAATCCTGGCCGAGTTAAACCAAGACCGGAAGAGCCCAATCCAGTTGATCCTTGTTTACCCAATCCTGACCCAGTTGATCCGAAACTTGAAGAACCTAACCCAGTTGAACCTTGGCTATTTAATCCTGGCCGAGTTAAACCAAGACCGGAAGAGCCCACCCCAGTTGATCCTTGTTTACCCAATCCTGACCCAGTTGATCCGAAACTTGAAGAACCTAACCCAGTTGAACCTTGGCTACTTAATCCTGGCCGAGTTAAACCAATACCGGAAGAGCCCAACCCAGTTAATCCTTGTTTACCCAATCCTGACCCAGTTGAGCCAGGACTGGAGGAGCCCTGTCCATTTAATCCTGGTTTGTTTAATCCTGACCCTGTTGAGCCAAGACTGGAGGAGCCCTGTCCATTTAATCCTAGTTTGTTTAATACTGACCCAGTTGAGCCAGGACTGGAGGAGGAGCCCTGTCCATTTAATCCTAGTTTGTTTAATACTGACCCAGTTGAGCCAAGACCGGAGGAGCCCTGTCCGTTTAATCCTAGTTTGTTTAATACTGACCCAGTTGACCCAGGACTAGAGGAGCCCTGTCCATTTAATCCTAGTTTGTTTAATACTGACCCAGTTGAGCCAGGACCGGAGGAGCCCTGTCCATTTAATCCTAGTTTGTTTAATCCTGACCCTGTTGAGCCAAAATTGGAGGAGTAGCTCTGTCCATTTAATCCTAATCCTGGTGAGGAAAAACGTGAACCGATCCCCGAATTGGAAAAGCCTCCTGTAACTCCTGGTCCAGTCTGAAATGAAATGAAAGGAATGTTAGGAGGTGACAAAAACAAAAGTGTGAGAGAAAATGTGCAATGTTTGACATCATACAGTATATGCCATTTGGGATCTTGTGGTTCTCTAAAACTGTAATTACACTGCAGAGAATGAAAGTGGTTATAAAGTTCATCATTTTTTTTTTAATTTACAGACAATCCTGTAATTTCGTGACACAGAAGGTTGGAACACTTCCTACATACACAGCATACAGAAATATTCATTTTGTTATGTTACAGCCTTATTCCAAAATAAAAATAAATACCCTCAAAATTCTACACACAATACACCACAATGGAAAACAATGTAATTTAGCAATTTTTGTGGGAAAAAAATAAAAATAAATCCCATGTACATAAGTATTGACAGCCTATGTTCAATACTTTGTTGATGCAGCAATGCCAGCCTCAAGTCTTTTTGACCCCGAAAAGGACAAGCAGTAGGAAGTGGATGAATGAGCGGTGCATGGTTTCCTCCAAACGTATTTGTCTCATCAGACCAGATCATTTAGTTTCTCGTGGTCTGAGAGTCTTTCAGGTGCGTTTTGGCAAAACGTTTTATAAAGAAATGTCGTCCACCTGGGTACTCGACCATACAGGCCTGATTGGTGGTTTGCTGGAGAGATGGTTGTCCTTCTGGAAGATTTTCCTCAAGCTTTAAATTCAAAAAGACTTGAGGCTGTAATTGTTGCCAGAGGTGCATCAACAAAGTATTGAGTTGTGAATACTTATGTACATCTGATTTTTTTAGTTTTTTTTTTTTTTAAATAGATTTGCAAAAATTAAGAAAAAAAACTATTTATTGTCATTATGGGTTATTGTATGTCGAATTTTGAGGACAAAAATGAATCAATTCGGTATCGGGGGGGGGTGTATATTGTAGCGTCCCGGAAGAGTTAGTGCTGCAAGGGGTTCTGGGTATTTGTTCTGTTGTGTTACGGTGCGGATGTTCTCCCGAAATGTGTTTGTCATTCTTGTTTGGTGTGGGTTCACATTGTGGCGCATATTTCTAACAGTGTTAAAGTTGTTTATACGGCCACCCTCAGTGTGACCTGTATGGCTGTTGACCAAGTATGCATGGCATTCACTTGTGTGTGTGAAAAGCCGTAGATATTATGTGATTGGGCCGGCACGCAAAGGCAGTGCCTTTAAGGTTTATTGGCGCTCTGTACTTCTCCCTACGTACAAAAAGTCATAAATTGTACTTTTTGAAACCGATACAGATAGTTCCCGATAATACATTTTAAAGCATTTATCGGCCGATAATATCGGCAGTCCGATATCATCAGACATCTCTAGTAAAGACCAGTACTTGAGATTTTGTTGTGACTTAATTGTAAAATATGTGTTGATGTAAGAAGCTGACAGATGTGATGGTACAGAGAGACAAAAAGCCCGGCTCACCTTCGGCATGCAGGACAAGTTGAGTTGCTTAAGTTGCTCTGTGAGGTGTTGAACTTCTTTATTCTTATAGTTGACGTTATTCTCCAGAACTTCAATGTCTCCATGGAGCCTCCTTTTCTCCAAGAGAAGCATCTCATAGTCCCGGTCATGTTTCAGCTGAAGTTTCTCTCGGTTTTGTCTGTGCTCGTGGATCAGACCCGTGCGGTTCAGGCTGCATGAGCGGAAGTCGTCGAACAGGCGCATGTTCTCTGCTTTCAAGTGGCTGTTCTCGGTCTGGATTTCCGACACCTGATCGCCTACGGTGTTCAAGTAGTTCTGGAAGCGGTCCTCCACCTCTCTGGACAGACTTGTGCAGTTGGAGCGGATCTGCTCCAGGTGCTCTCGCTGTTTCAGACAGGTGAGCTGGAAGGCGATGTGGGAGGGAAAGAGAGACTCGATCTTTTGTAGGAAGGCCCTGGAGACATTGGAGACGCCACTCAAGGACTGGACAAATTCGTCTTTGCATCTTTGTCTGGAGAACTCGATCTCCTTTTCATGAACGGATTTGTCCCTTCTTAGGCGTATGGCCTCGAGGTTAAGGTTGTCGCGGTCTTTAGCAATTTGGTCCAGATCCATCCTCATCCTTTCTGTAGTTTGTGTGAAGTTGGACTCCACAAGTTTGAGTTTGGCTCTCAGCTCCTCGTCCCGCTGCCCACAGTTACAGCCGACAGGCTGAGACATCGTTCGTATCACTTTAAGAGGAAAGACATGTTTTACTGAAGAAGTTGCATTGCACGTC
>NC_084550.2:65780000-65797500 GCF_033978685.3 Nerophis lumbriciformis
ATAAAAAAGTAAGCTTTTGGTAAAATGTTTTATTTTTTGGAATTTTTTGTTTGTAATTGGTTTTTAATCTTCATTATTTACTTCAAGTTATGACAGTTTGTCTCCATTTACAAATTTATTTATTTATTTTCAATTAATTTTGGCCAAAGGGGGCGCATTTCTATTTCTTACACACACTTGTTATTACATATGTTGGCCAGAGGGGGAGCACTTCAAATGTTTACACACACTTGTTATTTCATATGTTGACCAGAGGGGGAGCACTTTTAAAACCGACACACAGTCCATTTGAAAAATTCCTCCTTTTTGGGACCACCCTAATTTTGATAGATTTTCACCAAATGAGACATTCTCTATTAGATGCAATGGTTTTCCGTATTGGGACCATGATTTATGTCCTAACTTGTTCACACCTCCTCATATGGAAGGTGCTTTTCCTTGTTGATGTCTCAAGACGGGTAGAAATACAAGACCACGCACACACAAATATACAAATATATGCATACACACTCGTATATACATATACACACATACATACAGTATATATACATATATATTTATACATATATACACATACAAATATATATATATACACACACACAAATAATTATAATTCACAATACACAAAAATTCAACACCCCTTATGACAATTGAAATAATGTATCACAATATATCATACTTTTTACAAATTATCTGAAGTATTTCTTACTGTACTACAATATATGCATTTCTGTAGCGGGATATCGATATATAATTACAGCCAACGAGTTAATTTACCTAAAGAGGGCAATAATAACAATAGTACCACTGGGGAGTAATTATAAATTCATAAATGAATATGGTTCCACTTACGCATTGGTTGGGATGGTTGAGGCATACGCGGCTGGTTCTTGCACATGTACAGTTCCATATTTGTCTGTTGCTGTTGTGTGTGAATAAAAATAAAAAATAAATAAAACAATGACATTGAGATCACTTGTCACAATAAAGTATAACTATTTCTATACAAAACAATGTACATCAGGGGTGTCAAACTCAAATACAGAGTGGGCCAAAATTTTAAACTGAACAAAGCCGCGGGCCAAGGTTGAACAAATTAACCTTTTAATAGGGACCCAAACAAGTTTTGCATTGAATATTGAACAAGGAAGGCTTATATAACTTTATAGTGACATGCAAAATCGAGTTTCAAATAATAATAATAATAATAATTAAAAAATATCAATGGCATATTAAACAAAATTTAAATAAAAATTGGAATGCCTCTTTTCTATTTGCAGCCTTCTGAGGTAAATATCAAAATAAACATTTTCCACAGGCTAATAATATATTTGAAAATAAAATAACAATAATGAATGAATCAAACATTCAAGCCTTGAAGTAGCAGGAGGAAGTGCATGAATAAAACGTTAATTATTGCTCAGTTTGCTACACTGAATTGCTTTAACACTGAATATGGAACAAGCAACGCTTATATAATTTAATAGTGCAAAATCAACTTTCAAAAAACAAACGAAAAAACATCAATGGTATACTAAATAACATTTTAATAAAAAATGTAATGCCTCTTTTCTATTTGCAGCCTTCTGAGGTAAATATCAACATTAACTTGGTGGGCGGGAGCGGGGTTGGGGGGGTCGGGGTTTGGTGGTAGCGGGGGGTGTATATTGTAGCGTCCCGGAAGAGTTAGTGCTGCAAGGGGTTCTGGGTATTTGTTCTGTTGTGTTTATGTTGTGTTACGGTGCGGATGTTCTCCCAAAATGTGTTTGTCATTCTTGCTTGGTGTGGGTTCACAGTCTGGCGCATATTTGTAACAGTGTTAAAGTTGTTTATACGGCCACCCTCAGTGTGACCTGTATGGCCGTTGACCAAGTGTGCATGGCATCCACTTGTGTGTAAAAGCCGCATATAGTATGTGACTGACGACAGGTTGTAGAGGACGTTGAAGGCAGTGCCTTTAAGGCACGCCCCCAATAATGTTGTCCGGGAGAAATTAGGGAGAATGGTTGCCCCGGGAGATTTTCGGAAGGGGCACTGAAATTCGGGAGTCTCCCGGTTGCTAAGTATGAGTATTAGCGGTGAATGCGGTGTTACAGCGGCACGCCACTGTATAATACCGGCGGGCCAGCTCTAAAGTTAATTTGATATTGCCTCAAGGGCCAAATGAAATTACACGGTGGGCCAAATTTGGCCCGCGGGCCAGAGTTTGACACCTATGATGTACATAAAGAACTACATCTATTTCGAATATCTACATTGTTAAAACACACTTGAAGAAATGTAGTGAGAACCATGACTAAAGCTCCATTTTCTTTCCCTGACAAATATACACTATATTGCCAAAAGTTTTTGGCCACCTGCCTTGACTCACATATAAACTTGAAGTGCCATCCCATTCCTGACCCATAGGGTTCAATTTGATGTCGGTCCACCTTTTGCAACTATTGCAGCTTCAACTCTTCTGGGAAGGCTGAAGGTTGCGGAGTGCGTTTATAGGAATTTTCCACCATTCTTCCAAAAGTGCATTGGTGAGGTCACACACTGATGTTGGTGGAGAAGGCCTGGCTCTCAGTCTCCGTTCTAATTCATCCCAAAGGTGTTCTATCGGGTTCAGGTCAGGACTCTGTGCAGGCCAGTCAAGTTCATCCACACCAGACTCTGTCATCCATGTCTTTATGGACCTTGCTTTGTGCACTGGTGCTAGAGATGCGCGGTTTGTGGACACAACCGCGGAGTCCGCGGGTCGGGCGGGTGACATGACGAAAAAAATAGATTTTAAATAGATGCGGGCGGGTTGCGGTTGAACCAATTCGGAAATATATATACATAGTTAAATGTTGTTACCCACATACGAAAAACGTATAGATTTTATCGGTCCTTTAGGTGGAGCTGATGGTGCATCACCGAAAAAGAAAAGGATTGACTTCACAGAGTGGGAGGAGGATACACCTGTGCTTGTTGATGAAGTAGAGGATTATTCCTCTACAAACTTGCATCTCGACGGATCAGCAGAGGAAAAGCTACTTTCCTTTTGGGGGAAAGAAGGACAATCATTCCCACGACTACAACACCTTGCCAAGAGAATCCTATGCGTCCCAGCAACAAGTGGCGCAAGTGAGCGCTCCTTCCTTCCTGCATTTTAGAGGCCAGGCGCTCTCGCCTGAATCCTGGCACTGTAGATGCCATTTTATTCCTGCCTAGTGCTAACAAAAAAAAAAGTAAGTAGACATACGGTTGGATTTGTTAAACGAATTAGTCTACGTTACCTAGGCTATACCAAATAAGCCCATGTCTAACCTATATTGAGTTCGGTCAGCTGAATAATTTTGATGGTTACGTGTTGTTTGGGCGCACTACAATGCAAAGGATTTAGGGCAATTGCGTTGTTTATTGTGTTTTTTTTCTATTCGAGATATACTACTATGTGTGAATAATTATTTGGCCTCGCTTTCAAGTGAAGCGCATCTCCGATTGGCGACAATGTAAGGATATTTAGCCTGCTTTGTTTGTCGCGACCGTCTATTTTCATTATAATTCAAGTTTGATGATAAAGTGCGGTCTGATGGGTTTGATTTCCCCCCTTCAGCTTTTTGCCTTGGCCAATAAGTTGCAGGCAATTTATTATTATTATTTATTTAATTTATTTTTGTTTAAATAGGGATGACATACATATGTTATTGCATAATTTAAGTTTGTGCGCGTGATTGACAGCCTAAGGCTTATGAGGCACATTTTTTATTTATTTTTTTATTTCAACTTAAAAACGTATGAGCCTATGCCTAGAACATAGGCTATGTGTTTATCTTTATTTTCCTGCCTGTCGTTGACAATGGAGATTGTCTGATATTTTGTCATGGCTGCAGATCAATCAATAAAGGTTCATCTTTGTCGCGAAATTGTTCACTGTTTCACTGTGCACCCCGCCCTTGTCCCTATTTGAGCATTATAACGTTAACAAGTTGATATTCATTGAAATAAATTCAGAAACATTTTTTTACCTAACGAAAATATAGGCCTAGTCTTTCTAAAACATTTTTTTAACTTCTTAAAAGCATCATTCTGCTTGCTGGAACTGCGCACACAAAGTGTGAGGAACGCACTCCTGATCTGAGGGCATTGGCAACAATAGTCAACACTTTCTTAATGGAAATGACAATAATACTATAATAATGATAAATAATATTATCACGCATTGAATGTCTCTGCTACATTGGATCAGTCTCCTTTCTTTAACAGGCAAAAGCTTTCTAACCTCACTAATGCCTTGCATCGTCTATATTAGATATATAACAACTGGCGGATGGCGGGCGGGTGTGGTTTTGATAAAATGTTGGTTGGGTGGATGGCGGATGGATGACGACTTTTGTGATGCGGTTGCGGATGAAATAATTGCCTATCCGCGCATCTCTAACTGGTACACAGTCATGTTGGAAGAGGAAGGGGCCCGCTCCAAACTGTTCCCACAAAGTTAAGAGCAGGGAATTGTCCAAAATGTTTTGGTATCCTGGTGCATTCAAAGTTCCTTTCACTGGAACCAATGTAAGAAAATCAACCCCACACCATAATTCCTCCTGATTCTGATCATTTGGATGGGTGGCTAAATACTTTTGGCAATATAGTGTATTTATAGCCTTCGAAAATGAGGCAGTGCATTTACTTTAAACACATTCATAAACATCGTAAATGAACAACAAACGTGCCTGACGCAGTGTGAATTGTGACACCTCTGCAGTAGTCAAAGGAACTATTTGCTAATACTGTTTATAATTTTAAAAATGATATCTTACCTGCTGTCTGTTCAAGTCTTGAATCAAACCGAAAGAGATGTTGGAAATACGTCGGACCACACCCAGGTCCATCTCGATGCGGGTCTTCTCAGTCAGGGTGACGTTGAGTAGGTTCGTCAGGTTCCGCCTCAGGTGCCTGAGCGCCACGTTCTCGATGGAGAGTCGGCTGAAGCTCTCCTCCAGGTCCTGAATGCGCGCGGTGGACGGCGAGTCCTGCTTCTTACCGTAGACCAGAAAGAGCACCAGGCTGACGATGATGAGCGACTGAATAAGCGAGGAGAAAAAGAAGATGATCCTCAGGTAGTAGCCACAGCTCTTGCCCTTTGTCCGGTACCGCATCTTCTTTTGAGCCTGCGGGCTGGACTTGGACACCTGGGAGTAACCGCTGCTGTACATGAATGCAGGGGGGGGGCAAAAAAAAAGCAGCACAATTCCTCCAAATCTTGACTTGTTTTAGAGACTATAAGTCCACGTCTTGTAGAGCTGGTGACCCGTTGTCGGTCAAAGCCCAAAACACTAGACAAGTGGGCCGGATGTTTCCTTTGTGTGACGGTGAAAGCATGAGAATCGATCAGATTGTGGGTGAGGTGTAAACATGGGTAGGAATTTATAAACTGCTTTGGTCACGGACTTCCCATGATGGGAAGTTAGCTGAACTCCAGACACCTCCCATCATCAGTCTGCTGCACAGGCTGCTCTTCCTTACTGGCGTCTTACGTGGAGCTACATACACACTTACTACAGAATAGTGTTGTCCCGGTACCAAAATGTATTTCGATACTTTTCTAGATAAAGGGGACCACAAAAAATGGCATTATTGGCTTTATTTTAACAAAAAAATCTTAGGGTACTTTAAACATATGTTTATTAATGTTTATTATTGTAAGTTTGTCCTTAAATAAAATAGTGAACATACGAGACAACTTGTCTTTTAGTAGTAAGTAAACAAACAAAGGCTCCTAATTAGTCTGCTGACATATGCAGTAACATATTGTGTCATTTATCTACATATTATTTTGTCAACATTATTAAAGGGGAACATTATCACAATTTCAGAATGGTTAAAACCATTAAAAATCAGTTCCCAGTTTTTTTCAAAATTTTACCCATCACGCAATATCCCTAAATAAAGCTTCAAAGTGCCTGATTTTAACCATCGTTATAAACACCCGTCCATTTTCCTGTGACACAAACAAACATGGCGGAAAGAACAGCAAGCTATAGCGACATTAGCACGGATTCAGACTCGGATTTCAGCGGCTTAAGCGATTCTTCTTCAACGAAATTGAAGAAGAAACTGAAGCTATTGAGCCATATCGGTTTGAACCGTATGCAAGCGAAACCGACACGACAGCCAGCGACACGGGAGAAAGCGAGGACGAATTCGGCGATCGCCTTCTAACCAACGATTGGTATGTGTTTGTTTGGCATTAAAGGAAACTAACAACTATGAACTAGGTTTACAGCATATGAAATACATTTGGCAACAACATTCACTTTGAGAGTGCAGACAGCCCAATTTTCACCAATTAATATATTCTGTAGACATACCCTCATCCGCGCTCTTTTCCTGAAAGCTGATCTGTCCAGTTTTGGAGTTGATGTCAGCAGGCCAGGGAAGCTAGGGTCGATATTCTTCTCTTGATCATCTTCGGTGGCATAAGGGACGGTGTGAGCCAAGACATCCAGGGGGTTTAGCTCGCTCATCTGCGGGAACAAACTGCCGCCAATGCTTGCCGTGCTACCGAGGGCCTTTGTCCATGAATTGCTCACACACTCCGGCAGATTCAATGGGGGTCTGGCGGCAGATTTCTTTGACTTTATTGTTGGAAATGCATCTGCTTTGAGTGTCGCAGGATATCCACACATTCTTGCCATCTCTGTCGTAGCATAGCTTTCGTCGGTAAAGTGTGCGGAACAAACGTCCAATTTCTTGCCACTTTCGCATCTTTGGGCCACTGGTGCAACTTGAATCCGTCCCTGTTCGTGTTGTTACACCCTCGGACAACACACCGACGAGGCATGATGTCTCCAAGGTACGGAAAACAGTCGAAAAAACGGAAAATAACAGAGCTGATTTGACTCGGTGTTTGAGAAAATGGCGGATTGCTTCCCGATGTGACGCCACGTTGTGACGTCATCGCTCCGAGAGCGAATATTAGAAAGGCGTTTAATTCGCCAAAATTCACCCATTTAGAGTTCGGAAATCGGTTAAAAAAATATATGGTCTTTTTTCTGCAACATCAAGGTATATATTGACGCTTACATAGGTCTGGTGATAATGTTCCCCTTTAATAACTGTTTAATAAATACACTTTTGGTAAATTGTAGGGCTGCAACATCTAATCGATTAAATCGATTATAAAAATAGTTGGCGATTAATTTAGTCATCGATTCGTTGGATCTATGCTATGCGCATGCGCAGAGGCAAACTTTTTTTAATTTTTTATAAACCTTTATTTATAAACTGCAACATTTACAAACAGCTGAGAAACAATCAAAATAAGCATGGTGCCAGTATACTGTTTTGTTTTTCAATAAAATACAGGAAAGGATAGCAATGTAGTTTGTCTCTTTTATCCGATTATTAATCGATTAATCGAAGTAATAATCGATTATCAAATTAGTTGTTAGTTGCAGCCCTAGTAAATTGACTTAGTTGTGATTTCACTCTCTGCATGAAAGTTTAAAAGTAGCATATATTAATGCAATGGGGATCTGGCGGCAGATTTCTTTGACTTTATCGTTGGAAATGCATCTGCTTTGAGTGTCGCAGGATATCCACACATTCTTGCCATCTCTGTCGTAGCATAGCTTTCGTCGGTAAAGTGTGCGGAACAAACGTCCAATTTCTTGCCACTTTCGCATCTTTGGGCCACTGGTGCAACTTGAATCCGTCCCTGTTCGTGTTGTTACACCCTCCGACAACACACCGACGAGGCATGATGTCTCCAAGGTACGGAAAACAGTCGAAAAAATGGAAAATAACAGAGCTCATTTGACTCGGTGTTTGAGAAAATGGCGGATTGCTTCCCAAGAGCGAATATTAGAAAGGCGTTTAATTTGCCAAAATTCACCCATTTAGAGTTCGGAAATCGGTTAAAAAAATATATGGTCTTTTTTCTGCAACATCAAGGTATACATTGACACTTACATAGGTCTGGTGATGATGTTCCCCTTTAAGGACAAGCTTGCAATAATAAACATATGTGTAATGTACCCTAAGATGTGTTGTTAAAATAAAGCCAATAATGACATTTTTTGTGGTCCCCTTTATTTAGAAAATGATCGAAAAGTACTGAAATACATATATATACAGTAAATACTGGCGTGGGGACAACACTACAACGCACCGTGGTCCTTATCTGTTTTATGAAGCCATAGATGGCGGCGTGTGAAGGATGGCCTCCTCCGTGTGCCAAAAACATTTTTATGGGATCATGAACAGTGTTTTCCGGTGCACGGCCGGGCGACAAGACAATGGCTCGTGTTGTTCTTGTGACGTTCTCTCGGGGAGGCGCTTTGATGCACTGAGTCTCTGTCCAACACGATGACGTGGGCAAGCTGCCCTCCGTCTCACAGGACGCACACACACACACACATCATTTAAAAATGAAAAGTAAAGGCCTGACAGTAACAGTCACTACTTTTTTTTGTTTTGTTTCCCCTGCCAGGCATTGTTGACGAGCCAAGCCTCATCTTGACAGGAAGCAGTATTTCATCGAGGAGATGCTGATGGCCAGACGTTTATGTACTAGATTGTAGATAAAGGGGCGCCAACAAACGCAGGATATTAGAGAAAATGCAAGACATAAACATTGAGCAGATTTAATTGAATTTGAAGAGGGTTGTTTTTATGTACATGCGCCAACATCAGGTTAGGACAGTGTGGTATTCCTTTTTTTAGATCTCTTCATGGGCGGTGGCCAATCTTGGACATAGTGTTCATAAATCATTTAAAGTGGCGCGTTGTGTTTTCTTTCTTTTTTTCTTCATGTGTTATTTCAAAACTTACATAACATTTTCTGTTAGAGGGCTTGGTTAATGTTGTGTGTTGCCAAATTTCCTGGATATGAACGCGCTCCCATTACAGTGGTACCTCAACTTAAGCGGAACTGCACTTTTTTTTTGTGCCTGTCGTTCGCAATCATTATGAAAGACATGATGGATGGATGGATTTTCTTCAAAGGGGAACATTATCACCAGACCTATGTAAGCGTCAATATATACCTTGATGTTGCAGAAAAAAGACCATATATTTTTTTAACCGATTTCCGAACTCTAAATGGGTGAATTTTGGCGAATTAAACGCCTTTCTATTATTCGCTCTCGGAGCGGAAGCAATCCGCCATTTTCTCACTTCCGTCGGTGTGTTGTCGGAGGGTGTAACAACACGAACAGGGACGGATTCAAGTTGCACCAGTGGCCCAAAGATGCAAAAGTGGCAAGAAATTGGACGAAATTTGTTCAAAATACGAGGCTGTGGGGAAAGCCGACGAAATGGTCAGTCGTTTGTTCTTGCCAACCCTCCCGGATTTTCCGGGAGATTCCAGAAATTCAGTGCCTCTCTCGAAAACCTCCCGGGACAAATTCCCCCTCGAAAATCTCCCGAAATTCAGGCGACGCCCCCTCCAGCTCCATGCGGACCTGAGTGACGTGTCGACAGCCTGTTTTCACGTCCACTTTCCCACAATATAAACAGCGTGCCTGCCCAATCACGTTATAACTGTAGAATGATCGATATGGTTTCTTTCATAGTTCTTTCTTTCTTTCATAGTTCTTTTTATTGATTTCACATTCACATTGACAACATATTCAAACCCTCTTCATCCCCTACCCCTGCTGTCACTCAAAACAAAAACAAAAAAACAAAAATAAGAGTACAAAAGTACCCGGAGTAAAAAAAAAAATAAATAAATAAATAGATAAAGTTCAGTACAAGGCACCTAAAACACAGTAATTGAAAACTGAAACATAATGTAGACGCAGCATGACAAGGCCATATCTAGGTACATATCTAGGGCTCTTCCTGCACTTGTGTAGAAGATTGGTCAAAAAAAGTAAAAAAAGGTCTCCACACTTTAAAAAACTTGTTTTCAGAGCCCCGTAATGTGTATCTTATTTTCTCCAGCTTCAGGTTTGCTAGTACGTCCCTTATCCAGTGGGAGACTAAGGGTGGGTCAGCCTCCTTCCACTTCAACAATATCAGGCGGCGTGCGAGGAGGGTGGTGAAGGCAACTATTTTGTGACCCCCGACAGGTAGTTCCATCCCTTCAGGAATGATTCCAAATACAGAAATGAAAGGGTTTGGATCGATTTGAATTGTTAAAACCGTAGAGAGTGCTTCAAAGATGGACTTCCAGTACCCCTTTAGCTTCGGACAAAGCCAAAACATGTGTATTAATGTTGCGTTATGAGTTCTTGGTTTCTTATGTGGGTTTATTGTTAGGCAGTTTCATTAACGTCCTCCCAGCGCGGTAACAACGCACAACAGCAGCAGTCACGTTTTCGTCTACCGTAAAGCAGTTCGTCTGCCGTAAACAGCAATGTTGTGACACTCTTAAACAGGACAATACTGCCATCTACTGTACATGCATATGTGACAACAACATCTACGGCTTTTAGAGAGTGCAGTGCACAACTGCGCACACAACAAAGAGACGAAGCAGAATGCATCATCAGAGAGGGTGTTCAGCATGGTTAGAAAAATAGTGACAGAGAATAGAACAAGGATGGACAATTCAACCCTTAAAGGGGAACATTATCACCAGACCTATGTAAGCGTCAATATATACCTTGATGTTGCAGAAAAAAGACCATATATTTTTTTAACCGATTTCCGAACTCTAAATGGGTGAATTTTGGCGAATTAAACGCCTTTCTATTACTTGCTCTCGGAGTGATGACGTCACAACGTGGCGTCACATCGGGAAGCAATCCGCCATTTTCTCACTTTCGTCGGTGTGTTGTCGGAGGGTGTAACAACACGAACAGGGACGGATTCAAGTTGCACCAGTGGCCCTAAAATGCGAAAGTGGCAAGAAATTGGACGAAATTTGTTCAAAATACGAGGCTGTGGGGAAAGCCGACGAAATGGTCAGTCGTTTGTTCCGCACACTTTACCGACGAAAGCTATGCTACGACAGAGATGGCGAGAATGTGTGGATATCCTGCGACACTCAAAGCAGATGCTGACATCAACTCCAAAACTGGACGGATCAGCTTTCAGGAAAAGAGAGCGGATGAGGGTATGTCTACAGAATATATTAATTGATGAAAACTGTATTCATTACTCGCGGTTTTACGTAAATTATTATACATAAACTGTGTTTACCAATAATTTAGCTTAAAAACATTTTTTTTTTTCAATCATTCGAGTACATTCGGGTAGTCTTGTGTAATGCAGTATTTTGTGTCTATTTAGTGTGCTGAAATCGTGGACAAATATATGTTCTTAGCGCGCCTGAAATGGGCTGTCTGCACACCCGCAGACGAGCGAGCTAAACCCCCTATCGACCCTGGCTTCCCTGGCCTGCTGACATCAACTCCAAAACTGGACAGATCAGCTTCCAGGAAAAGAGCGCGGATGAGGGTATGTCTACAGAATATATTAATTGATGAAAATTGGGCTGTCTGCACTCTCAAAGTGCATGTTGTTGCCAAATGTATTTCATATGCTGTAAACCTAGTTCATAGTTGTTAGTTTCCTTTAATGCCAAACAAACACATACCAATCGTTGGTTAGAAGGCGATCGCCGAATTCGTCCTCGCTTTCTCCCGTGTCGCTGGCTGTCGTGTCGTTTTCGTCGGTTTCGCTTGCATACGGTTCAAACCGATAAGGCTCAATAGCTTCAGGTTCTTCTTCAATTTCGTTTTCGCTACCTGCCTCCACACTACAACCATCCGTTTCAATACATGCGTAATCTGTTGAATCGCTTAAGCCGCTGAAATCCGAGTCTGAATCCGAGCTAATGTCGCTATAGCTTGCTGTTCTATCCGCCATGTTTGTTTGTGTTGGCTTCACTGTGTGACGTCAGAGGAAAATGGACGGGTGTATTTAAAGATGGTTAAAATCAGGCACTTTGAAGCTTTTTTTAGGGATATTGCGTGATGGGTAAAATTTTGAAAAAAACTTCGAAAAATAAAATAAGCCACTGGGAACTGATTTTTAATGGTTTTAACCATTCTGAAATTGTGATAATGTTCCGCTTTTTTTTGCAAATAATCATTAACTTTAGAATTTGATGCCAGCAACACGTGACAAAGTAGTTGGGAAAGGTGGCAATAAATACTGATAAAGTTGAGGAATGCTCATCAAACACTTATTTGGAACATCCCACAGGTGAACAGGCAAATTGGGAACAGGTGGGTGCCATGACTGGGTATTAAAGTAGATTCCATGAAATGCTCAGTCATTCACAAACAAGGATGGGGCGAGGGTCACCACTTTGTCAACAAATGTGTGAGCAAATTGTTGAACAGTTTAAGAAAAACCTTTCTCAACCAGCTATTGCAAGGAATTTAGGGATTTCACCATCTACGGTCCGTAATATCATCAAAGGGTTCAGAGAATCTGGAGAAATCACTGCACATAAGCAGCTAAGCCCGTGACCTTCGATCCCTCAGGCTGTACTGCATCAACTAGCGACATCAATGTGTAAAGGATATCCCCACATGGGCTCAGGAACACTTTAGAAACCCACTGTCAGTAACTACAGTTGGTCCCTACGTCTGTAAGTGCAAGTTAAAACTCTCCTATGCAAGGCGAAAACCGTTTATCAACAACACCCAGAAACGCCGTCGGCTTCGCTGGGCCTGAGCTCATCTAAGATGGACTGATACAAAGTGGAAAAGTGTTCTGTGGTCTGACGAGTCCACATTTCAAATTGTTTTTGGAAACTGTGGATGTTGCGTCCTCCGGACCAAATAGGAAAATAACCATCCGGGCTGTTAGAAGCGCAAAGTTGAAAAGCCAGCATCTGTGATGGTATGGGGGTGTATTAGTGCCCAAGGCATGGGTAACTTACACATTTGTGAAGGCACCATTAATGCTGAAAGGTACATACAGGTTTTGGAGCAACATATGTTGCCATCCAAGCAACGTTATCATGGACGCCCCTGCTTATTTCAGCAAGACAATGCCAAGCCACGTGTTACAACAGCATGGCTTCATAGTAAAAGAGTGCGGGTACTAGACTGGCCTGCCTGTAGTCCAGACCTGTCTCCCATTGAAAATGTGTGGCGCAAAATGAAGCGTAAAATACCACAAAGGAGACGCCGGACTGTTGAACAACTTAAGCTGTACATCAAGCAAGAATGGGAAAGAATTCCACCTGAAAAGCTTCAAAAATTGGTCTCCTTAGTTCCCAAACATTTACTGAGTGTTGTTAAAAGGAAAGGCCATGTAACACAGTGGTAAAAATGCCCCTTTGCCAACTTTTTAATGATTATTTGCAAAAAAAAATTACGATTTTCAGTTCGAACAGTAACACTTTTACGCAATGTGTTGCTGCCATTAAATTCAAAGTTAATGATTATTTGCAAAAATTAAAAAAAATTCTCAGTTCGAACATTAAATATCTTGTCTTTGCAGTCTATTCAATTGAATATAAGTTGAAAAGGATTTGCAAATCATTGTATTCTGTTTTTATTTACCATTTACACAACGTGCCAACTTCACTGCTTTGGGGTTTTGTTTTATTTATTTATTTATATACATATATATATATATATATATATATATATATACATATATATAAAACAGAACCCTAATATTAAGCATTATTCTTTAAATACATGGAATACCAGGAAACATTACGTATAATCAATTTAATTATATGCATTTGTTTGCCCAATTGTCAAAGTGATAATACTTAGGACTGGCTGTCAATTTATGTGTTATGTTTTTGCTTAAAATTTCTGCCATTTTTCTGTTTTAAAGCCCTTTAGAATTGTATCTTTTGAAACAAACTAAATATATTTAAATGTTGAGTATTCCTGACATATACTTTACGTGTACCAGCAACACAGGAAGTGATCGGCCTGATCAGTAATGATACCTCAAGAAGATGTAAGATAAAATAAGCTCAAGAAGATGTAAGATAAAATAAGCTCTGCTTCTTCCTACTCCTTTTTGGAAATGTTACATTTTATAAGTGAACGTGTGATGTTCTTTAAGCACCTTCAAAATAAACTAAACCATTACCCTGACCAGAAATGACAGCAAGAGTATAAGTCATTGATAACACTGCCGCTTAGTGGAGAAGTCATGTAACTACAATTGAACCAATCGCTCTATCACAAGGTAAGTGAAAAGTAATTGGAGAGCAAAATGTAAGCAAATATGGCGACTGATTCATAAACAGTCATTTATGTTTATGCTCAGTGTATAACAGTTTTTTAATTCATCAGATATACACCATATCAGTGTATAACAGTTTTTTAATTCATCATCATTGTAATCCCTGTTTTGTTGAATTTCATGACCTCATCAAAATATTTTCATTTAAATTTCAGCATTATAGATTACAAAAAAACCTAACATGACAATGTATCCTTGACCAATGGGTCCTTTGAAACTGCAAAATAAAAAATCTCCAAAACAAGTTTGTAACAATAATTAAAACTGGTGTTTGCAGTTCTCACTAAAAAAAAAATATATATATATATATATATATATATATATATATATATATACATATATATATATAAATAAATAAAGGGACAAGCGGTAGGAAATGGATGGATGGATGGATATATATGTGTGTGTATGTAATGTGTATACACATATAAAAAAAATATATGTGTATATATACACATAAAAATGTGTACATAAATATATATGTATATATATTTATACAGTATAGATATATATACATACGTGTGTATATAAATATATATTTTTATATGTGTATGTATATATATATATATATGTATATATGTGTGTGTATATAATTATATATGTATGTACTTATATATATTAATACAGTATATATATGTACCGTATTTTCCGCACTATAAGGCGCACCTAAAAACCACAATTTTTCTCAAAAGCTGACAGTGCGCCTAATAACCCGGTGCGCTTTATTACGATTCATTTTCATAAAGTTTCGGTCTCGCAACTTCGGTAAACAGCCGCCATCTTTTTTCCCGGTAGAACAGGAAGCGCTTCTTCTTCTACGCAAGCAACCGCCAAGGAAAGCACCCGCCCCCATAGAACAGGAAGCGCTTCACCCGCCCCCATAGAACAGGAAGCGCTTCACCCGCCCCCGGAAGAAGAAGAAAAAACGCGCGGATATCACCGTACGTTTCATTTCCTGTTTACATCTGTAAAGACCACAAAATGGCTCCTACTAAACGATCCGGGTCATAAAAAGACGCAATCTCTCCATCCGCACACGGATTACTACCGTATTTCACAGCAACTGAACCGCACTGTGGAACGGGAGCACGTACGGTGAATATTCGCTCCACAGGGAATGAGAAGTCATCCTTCACTGTGGTTCTAGCTTGCCATGCTAACTTCCACTCATGGTGATATTCAAAAGGAAGACCTTGCCAAAAGAGACCTTTCCAGCCGGCGTCATCATAAAAGCTAACTCGAAGGGATGGATGGATGAAGAAAAGATGAGCGAGTGGTTAAGGGAAGTTTACGCGAAGCGGCCGGGTGTCTTTTTTCACGCTGCTCCGTCCATGTTGATATATGACTCTATGCGCGCCCACATCACAGATGGTGTCAAAAAACAAGTGAAGCACACAAATACAACACTCGCCGTCATTCCGGGTGGATTAACCAAAGAACTCCAACCGCTGGATATTGGTGTCAACAGGGCATTCAAATCACGACTGCGAACTGCGTGGGAAAAATGGATGACCGAAGGCGAACACACCTTCACTAAGACGGGCAGACAACGCCGGACAACATACGCCAACATCTGCCAGTGGATTGTAAATGCCTGGGCAGATATTTCTGTCACAACTGTGGTCCGAGCTTTCCGGAAGGCAGGATTCACAGAACTGCTGCACAACAACAGCGACACTGAATCCGATGATTTCGAAGAGACGGAGCCCGCCATTTTGGAAGCCACGCTAGCGCAACTTTTCAATTCGGACACCGAAGACGAAGAATTCGAAGGATTTACCGGTACGAATGAAGAATAACTTCAGAAAGTGAGCGCTATGTTTATTTTGTGTGTTGTGTGTTGTGACATTAACGTTCGAGCAACATTACCGGTATGTTGCTATTGCTCTACACCATTTTGAATTTTACTATGTTTGTGATTGCACATTTGTACATTTTGGGACAGAGTTGTTAGAACGCTGGTTTTCAATATATTATTAAAGTTTGACTGAACTATCTGACTGTTTTTTTGACATTCACTTTAGCGCAGCGTTTTTTTGACATTCACTTTAGCGCAGTGTAGGCGCGGCTTTTAGTCCGGGGCGGCTTATTGGTGGACAAAATTATGAAATATGTAATTCATAGAAGGTGCGGCTAATAATCCGGTGCGCCTTATAGTGCGGAAAATACGGTATATATATACACATTAATACAGTATATATATATATATATATATATATATATATATATATATATATATATATATATATATATATATATATATATATATATATATATATATATATATATATATATATATATATGTGTGTGTGTGTGTGTGTGTGTGTGTGTGTGTGTGTATGTATATACACGCACACACTAGAGATGCGCGGTTTGTGGACACAACCGTGGAGTCCGCGGATTATCCGCGGATCGGGCGGTTGAAATAAAAAAAAATTAGATTTTAAATAGATTCAGGCGGGTGGCAGTTAAACCAATTCGGAAATATATATACATAGTTAAATGTTGTTACCCACATACGAAAAACGAGCAGGCACCTGCAGCATATGCCACAACAGAAGAAGAAAAAAAAAAAGAGATGGACACTTTTACGGAGCGGAGAAGGGACGCCTCGCCGGGGTCCGGGACCGAGGCCCCTTCCCCCGAGAGGGCCCCACCGGGAGCCGTAGCTGAGGTGATCCGCGAGAGGGGCCCGACGCACGTCCAGGGTCACCACCGCGCCCGCCTCACCGACACCCCGCCTTGTCCGCCTTCGCCGCGGCCGGCGTCACGCGCAGCAGGTAAGCAGCTTACCTGCCCGCCACCCCCGTGGCCGGGGGCTCGTAACAGGGGTCACTCCGCGCGCTCCGCCCGCGCAGCTTACCTGCCCGCCACCCCTGTTGCCGGGGGCGCGTAACAGGGGTCACTCCGCGCGCAGTGCGCTCACGAAAGGGGTGGGGCTCACCCTGGTTGATATAGACAGCAGGACGGTGGCCATGGAAGTCGGAACCCGCTAAGGAGTGTTTAACAACCAGAGGTGGGTAGTAACGCGCTACATTTACTCCGTTACATCTACTTGAGTAACTTTTGGGATAAATTGTACTTCTAAGAGTAGTTTTAATGCAACATACTTTTACTTTTACTTGAGTATATTTATAGAGAAGAAACGCTACTTTTACTCCGCTACTTTTATCTACATTCAGCTCGCTACTCGCTACTACTTTTTATCGATCTGTTAATGCACACTTTGTTTGTTTTGGTCTGTCATAGTGCCTGCGTTTCAACAAATACAGTCACTGGTGACGTTCACTCCGTTCCACCAATCAGATGCAGTCACTGGTGACGTTGGACCAATCAAACAGAGCCAGGCGGT
>NC_084550.2:65802500-65845000 GCF_033978685.3 Nerophis lumbriciformis
CGCTTCTTCTACGGGGAAAAAAGATGGCGGCTGTTTACCGAAGTTGCGAGACCGAAACTTTATGAAAATGAATCTTAATATTTATCCATATATAAAGCGCACCGGGTTATAAGGCGCACTGTCAGCTTTTGAGAAAATTTGTGGTTTTTAGGTGCGCCTTATAGTGCGGAAAATACGGTATATATATATATGTATATATATATATATATATATATATATACACACATACATATATATACATACATATACATACACATGGTGTCAGTAACATGTTGGGAGCACATGAGTGTTCCCTCCAGACGTCTGGTTAATTGGTAACTTGCTCTGAAGGCTCTGGTTACTCAATTGCGGCGGCCGTATGCTACATCAGGTGACTGTCCTGAAGAAAGAGCTCTCTGTTGCTGTGCATGATACACGGGAGACAAAGCAGGAGTGATAAATACTTGGGCCCCAGGCCTCTCTGATGGAACACAAACAATATTGTGCTAAATAGCCTGCAAGAGTGGACGTCTATGTAACGATTGGTATGTGTTTGTTTGGCATTAAAGGAAACTAACAACTATGAACTAGGTTTACAGCATATGAAATACATTTGGCAACAACATGTACTTTGAGAGTGCAGACAGCCCAATTTTCAGTAATTAATATATTCTGTAGACATACCCTCATCCGCGCTCTTTTCCTGAAAGCTGATCTGTCCAGTTTTGGAGTTGATGTCAGCAGGCCAGCGAAGCTAGGGTCGATAGGGGGTTTAGCTCGCTCGTCTGCGGGAACAAACTGCCGCCATTGCTTGCTGTGCTACCGAGGTCCTTTGTCCATGAATTGCTCACACACTCCGGCAGATTCAATGGGGGTCTGGCGGCAGATTTCTTTGACTTTATCGTTGGAAATGCATCTGCTTTGAGTGTCGCAGGATATCCACACATTCTTGCCATCTCTGTCGTAGCATAGCTTTCGTCGGTAAAGTGTGCGGAACAAACGTCCAATTTCTTGCCACTTTCGCATCTTTGGGCCACTGGTGCAACTTGAATCGTGTTGTTGTTCGTGTTGTTACACCCTCCGACAACACACCGACGAGGCATGATGTCTCCAAGGTACGGAAAACAGTCGAAAAAACGGAAAATAACAGAGCTGATTTGACTCGGTGTTTGAGAAAATGGCGGATTGCTTCCCGATGTGACGCCACGTTGTGACGTCATCGCTCCGAGAGCGAATAATAGAAAGGTATTTAATTCACCAAAATTCACCCATTTAGAGTTCGGAAATCGGTTAAAAAAATATATGGTCTTTTTTCTGCAACATCAAGGTATATATTGATGCTTACATAGGTCTGGTGATAATGTTCCCCTTTAATAACTGTTTAATAAATACACTTTTGGTCAATTGTAGGGCTGCAACATCTAATCGATTAAATCGATTATAAAAATAGTTGGCGATTAATTTAGTCATCGATTCGTTGGATCTATGCTATGCGCATGCGCAGAGGCTACCTTTTTTTAAATTTTTTATAAACTGCAACATTTACAAACAGCTGAGAAACAATCAAAATAAGCATGGTGCCAGAATACTGTTTTTTCCCCCAATAAAATACAGGAAAGGATAGCAATGTAGTTTGTCTCTTTTATCCGATTATTAATCGATTGATCGAAGTAATAATCGATTATCAAATTAGTTGTTGGTTGCAGCCCTAGTAAATTGACTTAGTTGTGATTTCCCTCTCTGCATGAAAGTTTAAAAGTAGCATATATTAATGCAGTATGAAGAAGAAAGTTCTAATGTAGACACATAGAATCATCATACTGCTGCGATTATATGCATCAAGTTAGGGATGTCCCGATCCGATATTTGGATCGGATCGGCTGCCGATATTTGCCAAAAATTGCGTATCGGCAAGGCATGGGAAAATGCCGATCCAGATCCAGTTTAAAAAAAAAACTCCGGTGCGTGTTTTCCAACGCACCGATTTAAATAATACATTCCACTTTTCTGCTGCTCCGTAATTTCCGTTCTGCATTTTCCAGCACACCTTCAACACATCCACAGGTCTGTTGATTCTCACGCAGTTGCTTTTAGCTGCTGGCATTACACGACAGGCTCTTCTCACTCTTTCCTGTCTCTCCCTCTCACAGACAGCAAGTGCACCTTCTTACACACGTCACATACTGTCACGTCATACGTCACATACGTATACGTCCTCCCCGAGCAGAGAGGTAACAGCATGGCTAACGTTAGCTGTGATGCTAGCGCAGCCGTGCGAGCAACGCTCCCTCTAAGGTGCTCGCCTGTGCAATTGCGCACTGTTTAAGCGTCCTCTGCGCATAGCAAATCTATGCCACGCACAAAATCAAATAAAAAAATAAGCGCATAACAATTTTCGACACACGGACACGACAGAGAAAACAGTTTTCGTCATCATTGTTCAAATATTGTGACGTCTGTCGAGGCGCTTATCTCCATTCGGTGTCACACGCCCACACCATCAAAATGCCGAGGCAAAAATTTCCACATCAACACCGTAAGAAAAAATTAGTGATTTTTTTAGTTGTGATTTCCTTCTCTGCATGAAAGTTTAAAAGTAGCATATATTAATGCAGTATGAAGAAGAATGTTTTAATGTAGACATGCAAGCCTTGAAAGAAAATGTTGAAAATCAAGACTACATTTCCTGCAAATGGGTGCATTTCTACCCTATATTTTAACTTTAGATTTATTCTCATATCAAACTCTTTTGGCTGTCTTTTTGACACTTACATCCGGCGCCCCCCTCCACACCCTGGATTATAAATAATGTAAATAATTCAATGTGATTATCTTGTGTGATGACCGTATTATGATGATAGTATATATCTGATAGTATATATCTGTATCATGAATCAATTTAAGTGGACCCCGACTTAAACAAGTTGATAAACTTATTGGGTTGTTACCATTTAGTGGTCAATTGTACGGAATATGTACTTCACTGTGCAAACTACTAATAAAAGTCTCAATTAATCAATCAAAACACACAGAATCATCATACTGCTGTGATTATATGCATCAAGTGTTCATTCAAGGCTAAGGCAAAATATCGAGATATATATCGTGTATCGCAATATGGCCTTAAAATATCGCAATATTAAAAAAAGGCCATATCGCCCAGCCCTAGTTTCAATGATGCCATTTCTGTTTGTCATGTATAATTTTGTCTATTTTGTGTTTATCCTTGAATAAACAGGTCAGTTTCTTGTTACCAACCATTGTGTATTATTCAAACTCCCCTAATTCAGCTGGCTAGTTGTTATCAAGAGTACTAAAACCCTTTTCAACATGATTCCGACAACTAAGTAGGCTAAATAACTTTAAACTTTAATACATGCTCGGATAGGCCAGTATCGGTCAGTATCGGTATCGGTCAGTATCGGTATCGGATCGGAAATGCAAAAACAATATCGGCATCGCATCGGAAGTGCAAAAACCTGGATCGGGACATCCCTAATATATATAGTGTATCGTGATATGGCCTAAAAATATCCAGATATTAAAAAAAGGCTGTATCGCCCAGCCCTAGGCAAAATTATAAAAAAAAGGCGCCACGAGTTGTATTTAGCGGACAGATTTCTTCTAGAAATAGGAGTTTGCAGAATTTCCATCACAACAATGCTCCCTTATATTTGACTTAACAGCCAAGTGGCTGTGTGGGGCATGGATAATAGGTGAAATAAAGCGGATTTGAGTCTCAATGGTGTGATGTACCTCTCGTCAGAGGTGGCTTAAAAGACAAAATGGTGAATGGCTGACAGTTAATCCCCCTCTTCTATCTGTGTCCTCAGCCCAGCAGATGTTTTCCCTTTGACCCGCACAAAAGGCCCCTGTTTTTGTTTCCAGGCTCGTCCATTCCGCAAAGGTCACAGGTCACTCTGGTCTCAGGGAGAGGCTGTCACGACAAGTCTAAACACTGACCGCCATCGGGGCGTAATGAAAACAGCGCCCCCCCCCCCCTGCGAGGACGCCTCGTGATGACTTGGAGTAAAGACCTACTTTCCATATGTTGATGTGGTTAAAAGAAAGCGGCTCACGCCCCGAGATTGAATTACATCTGCACGGATGCCTCGGGGAGAGAGCTGGCCGAGCTTAAGACATCCAGTCATGGGGTGGGTGTGACACGATTTGCAGGGGGGACGGGCCCCTATACGGACCATAAAGGTTAACTGAAATGTTAAGTGAATCAATAGCGGACTGGGAAGGGCTTGGCCTGCGCCGAAATGCCACATGATGAGGTTAAATGTCCAACGAGTCTGGAGCTTTGAGCTAGCAAAAAAAGAAAAGAAACACTGAATGCATACATTATGTTGACACAGACGGAAATGTTAAAGTGCGTGTGTAAGCTGCATTAACGCAGACTATTATGTGTCATGGTGGACAATACTAAATTATTCACTGCATGTGCAAAACATACAAAATCCAAAAGCAGTGAAGTTGGCACGTTGTGTAAATGGTAAATAAAAACAGAATACAATGATTTGCTAATCCTTTTCAACTTATATTCAATTGAATGGACAGCAAAGACAAAACACTTAAAGGGGAACATTATCACCAGACCTATGTAAGCGTCAATATATACCTTGATGTTGCAGAAAAAAGACCATATATTTTTTAACCGATTTCCGAACTCTAAATGGGTGAATTTTGGCGAATTAAACGCCTTTCTATTGTTCGCTCTCGGAGCGATGACGTCGGTAAGCAATCTGCCATTTTCTCAAACACATTACAAACACCGAGTCAAATCAGCTCTGTTATTTTCCGTTTTTTTCGACCGTTTTCCGTACTTTAGAGACATCATGCCTCGTCTGTGTGTTGTCGGAGGGTGTAACAACACGAACAGGGACGGATTCAAGTTGCACCAGTGGCCCAAAGATGCGAAAGTGGCAAGAAATTGGACGTTTGTTCCGCACACTTTACCGACGAAAGCTATGCTACGACAGAGATGGCAAGAATGTGTGGATATCCTGCGACACTCAAAGCAGATGCATTTCCAACTGCACTGGACAGATCAGCTTTCAGGAAAAGAGAGCGGATGAGGGTATGTCTACAGAATATATTAATTGATGAAAACTGGGCTGTCTGCACTCTCAAAGTGCATGTTGTTGCCAAATGTATTTCATATGCTGTAAACCTAGTTCATAGTTGTTAGTTTCCTTTAATGCCAAACAAACACATACCAATCGTTGGTTAGAAGGCGATCGCCGAATTTGTCCTCGTTTCCTCCCGTGTCGCTGGCTGTCGTGTCGTTTTCGTCGGTTTCGCTTGCATACGGTTCAAACCGATATGGCTCAATAGCTTCAGTTTCTTCTTCAATTTCGTTTTCGCTACCTGCCTCCACACTACAACCATCCGTTTCAATACATGCGTAATCTGTTGAATCGCTTAAGCCGCTGAAATCCGAGTCTGAATCCGAGCTAATGTCGCTATAGCTTGCTGTTCTTTCCGCCATGTTTGTTTGTGTTGGCTTCACTGTGTGACGTCACAGAAAAATGGACGGGTGTATATAACGATGGTTAAAATCAAGCACTTTGTAGCTTTTTTTAGGGATATTGCGTGATGGGTAAAATTTTGAAAAAAACTTTGAAAAATAAAATAAGCCACTGGGAACTGATTTTTAATGGTTTTAACCCTTCTGAAATTGTGATAATGTTCCCTTTAACGTTCAAACTGGAAAACGTAATTTTTTGCAAATATTAGCTCATTTGGAATTTGATCCGTGCAATATGTTTCAAAAAAGCTGGCACAAGTCGCAAAAAAGACTGAGAAAGTTGAGGAACGCTCATCCAACGCTTATTTGGAACACCCCACAGGTGAACAGGCAAATTGGGAACAGGTGGGTGCCATGATTGGGTATAAAAGCAGCTTCCATGAAATGCTCAGTCATTCACAAACAAGGATGGGGCGAGGGTCGCCACTTTGTGAACAAACGCGTGAACATATCGTTTAAGAACAACATTTATCAACCAGCTATTGCAGGGAACTTAGGGATTTCACCATCTACAGTCCGTGATATCATCAAAAGGTTCAGAGAATCTGGAGAAATCACTCCACGTAAGAAGCAAGGCTGAAAACCAACATTGAATGCCCGTGACCTTGGAACCTTCAGGCGGTACTGCATCAAAAACCGACATCAGCGTGTAAAGGATATCACCACGAGGGCTCAGGAACACGTCAGAAAACCACTGTCAGTAACTACAGTTTGTCGCTACATCTGTAAGTGCAAGTTACAACTCTACTATGCAAAGCCAAAGCCATTTATCAACAACACCCAGAAACGCTGCCGGCTTCGCTGGGCCCGAGCTCATCCAAGATGGACTGATGCAAAGTGGAAAAGTGTTCTGTGGTCTGACGAGTCCACATTTCAAATTGTTTTTGGAAACTGTGGACGTCGTGTCCTCCGGACCAAAGAGGAAAAGAACCATTCGGATTGTTATAGGCGCAAAGTTCAAAAGCCAGCATCTGTGATGGAATGGTGGTGTATTAGTGCCCAAGGTATGGGTAACTTACACATCTGTGAAGGCACCATTAATGCTGAAAGGTACATACAGGTTTTGGAGCAACATATGTTGCCATCCAAGCAACGTTATCATGGACGCCCCTGCTTATTTCAGCAAGACAATGCCAAGCCACGTGTTACAACAACGTGGCTTTAAAGTATAAGAGTGCGAGTACTAGACTCCCATTGAAAATGTGTGGCGCATTATGAAACCTAAAATACCACAACGGAGACCCCGGAATGTTGAACAACTTAAGCTGTACATCAAGCAAGAATGGGAAAGAATTCCACCTGAAAAGCTTAAAAAATGTGTCTCCTCAGTTTCCAAACCTTTACTGAGTGTTGTTAAAAGGAAAGGCCATGTAACACAGTGGTAAAAATGCCACTTTGCCAACTTTTTTATGATTATTTGCAAAAAAAAAAAAACGTTTCTCAGTTCGAACATTAAGTACCGTATTTCCTTGAATTGCCCCCGGGTATATAGCAGTGTTTCCCACAGGACAGGCATCTATTTGTGGTGGTGTGGTTGGGGGGTGGGGGGTGGCGGCGGCAGCGCCGATGACCAAGAAGAACGCGGAGTTGGAATATAATTACAACATTTTATGTACATATTTATATACAGATTTGAACAATTAGTGATTCACTGAAATATATTTATTAATTGTGGTTCTTACAAAAAAATATATCTTATAAAATATAAAAGCTAAAATGTCTCTTAAAGCTCTGCCCCTTTAATTAGTGAATACTAAATAATTTAACTTTAGCCTACTACTACAACCATATTATTTACCAGCAACATGAAGTGAAACAGAGGCAGAGGTGTCCTGCCACAGTCAGTCAACCTCCTCCTCCTCCTGCTGCTGCTGAACAGGTCGCACCTGTTTGTGGCGGACTGTAGGCCTACCTCCTCTCCAAGTCGAGCCCTTTTCGGCCGTTGAAAATATTTTTCTATACTCATCTGTGTGAAGGAGTGAACATCCAACATTAGAATTTATTACTAACGAGCAGAACCGCTCTATGTACAGTGCCGTCTAACCTTAAGCGGCAGCAGCTCAACACATGCAGGGTTCAACGTTAAGGTTTTTTTCTACTTGCCCGACTTCTCAAATCTACTTGCCCCAATATTTTTACTTGTCCTGCCTAGGTTTTTTTCTGGCTGTGTAGTGCTCATGGCTTATATCTTACTAAAATTCTTCCCGTTGACTATTTGCAACACTACACAGTATTTATTATTATTATTATTATTATCTATAATTACATTTAAATGGCATTGCATACATGTAAAATTAAATGCTATTTCACATTATTTGACCAGTAGCAGTTACACTCATCTGAACAGGTCAGCCACCTGTTTAAAGCCCGATCACAGTTGAAATCTTGAAATGAAGGGCCTTTAATGGCCAAAACATTAACCTGGACAACATTTTAACAGCTGGTTGGCTCAGATTTTATTCTTTTCATTGAATTCACATGCTGCAGTGGACAGTGGACAATTTAGCTTCAGTCCACGTGTGTTTATTGACAACAGGGTTATAACCTGGACACGTTAGCTCGTCGGTATGGGAACAGGTGACTGTTACTACGTGCGTCTGCCCCGGCCCCCGAGTCAAACAGCGGCGGTGTTAATGAAGCAGCGTCAGGCTGCTCACCGTCAGTGAAACACTCGGTGAAATCGCGGATTAACGTTAAATATATGACGAGCCGCGAGCGATGCAGCTATAATCTATCTACTTATAACCTATATTACCCTTGTATTTTGATCCGGTCGGTCCGTTCTTCTTTTACTTCGTCATCGTCGTCTTCTTCTTCTGGCCTACCAGATGAATTAAGTGCTATTGGCGGAGTTACAATGCATAGTAGGCTACCACCACCTACTGCACCAGAGTTGTAACTACAAGCAACATTCACAGACAGAGTCCCATTGCTTTTATGAGCGGTCGAGCGAGTCAAAAGCCGAAAAATCCATTTGTGGCGGACGTAATTCTTTCGTGGCGGGCCGCCACAAATAAATGAATGTGTGGGAAACACTGTATAGTATGCGCCTGCCAAGAATTACTGCCGGGTCAAACTCGTTTCGCAAATTAATTAGCACATGCTTAGCATTACCGCCGGCTCAGGATTAACGCCGGGTCAAACTCGTTTTTCAAAATATTATTTTTATTAGCGCATGTCTAGCATTTCCGCCGGGTCAAACTCGTTTCGCAAAATAATTAGCATATGCCTAGAATTTCCGCCGGGTCAAACTCATCACGTCACGAGTGACACTTCACCTGTCATCATTTTCAAAATGGAGGAGGCTGATTTCAATAATTTGAAATCGCATAAAGGGAAGAAGATTAAGAGCTATTCAGTAGGATTTAAGGTCCAAGCTATTGAATATGCTAAAAAGTTTTTATTAATATACCGTAGCTGCGCATGTCAAATATGAGTCATTAAATGACTCCCGCCTCCTGGTGGTAGAGGGCGCTAGTGATCCTTCTTGCGACTACTCGGCTGCAGAAGAAGTGACAACAAGCAGCAACAGCTTTAGCAGTGATCGTTTATTTTTTTCTCTCGCTTGCACTTTTAACATGGAGGATTACATATCTAAAATAAAACAGTTTTCTAAACTGGACTTTCAATCGAAGCAGGAGGTAATAATTAAAGGAAGATCTCCATCGAGACAGAGAGACTTTTAAAACTAAAGAAAGATAAGGAAGACTTCTATAAACAAGTTATCGATGCTTTTGGTCAGAAGGAGCTGCGCATGGACTTCATTTATAAGTAAAGGTAAGACCAAAATAAAGTTTTTTTTATTAAATGTGCTTTTCATGATGGTATCCTTACATCACACTCAAATTTATAAGCATGAGGTTTTACAATAATTAGCGCATGCTTGCCTTTACCGCATGCCTTTGGTAAGCGCCTGAGTGAGAAGAGGTTTTAAATTAATTACTGCCCCGGCGCCAATTCAAGGAAATACAATATCTTGTCTTTGCAGTCTATTCAATTGAATATAAGTTGAAAAGGATTTGCAAATCATTGTATTCTGTTTTTATTTAACGAATTACACAACGTGCCAACTTCACTGGTTTCGGGTTTTGTAATATCAGAACATGCATTGCTAAACTGCAGGGTTCTTGGTTTGGGCTTTTGTAAATGTATTCGCTTGTCATCTCGGCTTTTTTCTTTTTTTTGCAGTCTTCCATTTCTGGCTTTCCCAACACTGTAGCTTGTTGGTTCAAAGGTCAGATCGCTCCTGCCCACCCTGTGGTGTCCATCACACACACCCACTGGAGAGGGGAATGACAGACATGGAGAGGGATCCCCACCAATACATTTAGTTTAGTTTCCTCCAGGAAACTGGCCACAACATTAGGTACATATGCACCCTACAACAGATAAAACTAAACAACTTCATCAAAAATGGGCCGGAACAAAAATAACCAGAATAGTTATTGGTGGAGGATCAATTCGAGACTTATGTCGACTTGCAATATTTTAGTAGTTCTCTGCTTTTTTTGGTTCCATCCATCCATCCATCTTCTTCCGCTTATCAGAGGTCGGGTCGCGGGGGCAGCAGCCTAAGCAGGGAAGCCCGGACTTCCCTCTCCCCAGCCACTTCGTCCAGCTCTTCCCGTGGGACCCCGAGGCGTTCCCAGGCCATCCGGGAGACATAGTCTTCCCAACGTGTCCTGGGTCTACCCCGCGGCCTCCTACCGGTCGGACGTGCCCTAAACACCTCCCTAGGGAGGCGCTCGGGTGGCATCCTGACCAGATGCCCAAACCACCTCATCTGGCTCCTCTCGATGTGGAGGAGCAGCGGCTTTACTTTGAGCTCCCCCCGGATGGCAGAGCTTCTCACCCTATCTCTAAGGGAGAGCCCCGCCACCCGGCGGAGGAAACTAATTTCGGCCGCTTGTACCCGTGATCTTGTCCTTTCGGTCATAACCCAAAGCTCATGACCATAGGTGAGGATGGGAACGTAGATCGACCGGTAAATTGAGAGCTTTGCCTTCCGGCTCAGCTCCTTCTTCACCACAACGGATCGATACAGCGTCCGCATTACTGAAGACGCCGCACCGATCCGCCTGTCGATCTCACGATCCACTCTTCCCTCACTCGTGAACAAGACTCCGAGGTACTTGAACTCCTCCACTTGGGGCAAGATCTCCTCCCCAACCCGGAGATGGCACTCCACCCTTTTCCGGGCGAGAACCATGGACTCGGACTTGGAGGTGCTGATTCTCATCCCAGTCGCTTCACACTCGGCTGCGAACCGATCCAGCGAGAATTGAAGATCCTGGCCAGATGAAGCCATCAGGACCACATCATCTGCAAAAAGCAGAGACCTAATCCTGCAGCCACCAAACCAGATCCCCTCAACGCCTTGACTGCGCCTAGAAATTCTGTCCATAAAAGTTATGAACAGAATCGGTGACAAAGGGCAGCCTTGGCGGAGTCCAACCCTCACTGGAAACGTGTCCGACTTACTGCCGGCAATGCGGACCAAGCTCTGGCACTGAGCATACAGGGAGCGGACCGCCACAATCAGACAGTCCGATACCCCATACTCCCTGAGCACTCTCCACAGGACTTCCCGAGGGACACGGTCGAATGCCTTCTCCAAGTCCACAAAACACATGTAGACTGGTTGGGCAAACTCCCATGCACCCTCAAGGACCCTGCCGAGAGTATAGAGCTGGTCCACAGTTCCACGACCAGGACGAAAACCACACTGTTCCTCCTGAATCCGAGGTTCGACTATCCGGCGTAGCCTCCTCTCCAGTACACCCGAATAGACCTTACCGGGAAGGCTGAGGAGTGTGATCCCACGATAGTTGGAACACACCCTCCGGTTCCCCTTCTTAAAGAGAGGAACCACCACCCCGGTCTGCCAATCCAGAGGCACCGCCCCCGATGTCCACGCGATGCTGCAGAGTCTTGTCAACCAAGACAGCCCCACAGCATCCAGAGCCTTAAGGAACTCCGGGCGGATCTCATCCACCCCCGGGGCCTTGCCACCGAGGAGCTTTTTAACTACCTCAGCAACCTCAGCCCCAGAAATAGGAGAGCCCACCTCAGACTCCCCAAGCACTGCTTCCTCATAGGAAGACGTGTTGGTGGGATTGAGGAGGTCTTCGAAGTATTCCCTCCACCGATCCACAACATCCGCAGTCGAGGTCAGCAGAACACCATCCTCGCCATACACGGTGTTGATAGTGCACTGCTTCCCTTTCCTGAGGCGGCGGATGGTGGTCCAGAATTGCTTCGAAGCCGTCCGGAAGTCGCTTTCCATGGCTTCCCCGAACTCCTCCCATGTCCGAGTTTTTGCCTCTGCGACGGCGGAAGCCGCACACCGCTTGGCCTGTCGGTACCTGTTCGCTGCCTCAGGAGTCCTATGAGCCAAAAGAACCTGATAGGACTCCTTCTTCAGCTTGACGGCATCCCTCACCGCCGGTGTCCACCAACGGGTTCTTTGATTACCGCCACGACAGGCACCAACTACCTTGCGGCCACAGCTCCAATCAGCCGCCTCGACAATAGAGGCGCGGAACATGGTCCATTCGGACTCAATGTCCAGTACCTCCCTCGTACTTTTTTTGGTTAATGACGGCTTAATCAAACATGTTCTCTTTAATGTCCATGTGTCAACAACATCTATATCATTATTAGTGCTGTCAAGTGATTTAAAAATGGCGATTAATCAACTATGATATGTATTAATCTAATAATTTATTTTTAAATCTCACCTAAATGCTGAGAATGCCCTCAAATTAAGTTTTTTATTTATTTAAATACATTATATCATAAAGAGAGTGACTTTATAAAGTCACTTATTGTTTTTACCAGACTTGAACATTATCGTACATGTAATATATCACTTTATTGATGTATAGATGTGTTATAATTAGGGATGTAACGTATCAAAATGTCATGGTACAATATTATCATGGTTTTAAGGCCACAATACGATATTATTGTGGTATATGTCCACAAAAAAAACAACCCCCGAAAGGGACAAGCAGTAAAAACGGATGTATGGATGGATGTTAGTCTGTAAAATAAAGTGGCAGGAATGTTGTGGATAAACAGACTTACTCACAAACATAATGCTTAAATGTTGTAATCATATTTATGACTACAAACATTCATTTTAAGAGGAAATAATTGTGCAGGGGAAAATAGAAGAAAAAAAAAGTGATAATATAAAGATCCAGTGTAAAACAATAATGGTCACCAGCTATCAAGTCAGAAAGGAAAGGAAATGTCAACACAGGCATGAAAAACAATGTAAACACAATTCTAAAATTCCAATAATCACTTAACAATAACCTCTTTAAATGAAGGGGCAAAAATTAGGAATATGTAAGAAATGCTTCATAAAGTGTAACAAAATAGTGCAAAGTGTGAAAATGTGAACATAGAGCCGGAGAACAATTTATTAGATATAAATCCAATAAATCAAATCTATGCCGCGCACATACATACATACACACGTGTATATATATATATACATACACACGTATATATATATATATATATATATATATATATATATATATATATATATATATATATATATATATATATATATAATAGGGCTGCAACTAACGATTAATTCAATAATCGATTAATCTGTCGATTATTACTTCGATTAATCGATTAATAATCGGATAAAAGAGACAAACTATATTTTTCTATCCTTTCCAGTATTTTATTGGGAAAAAAAAACAGCATACTGACACCATACTTATTTTGATTATTGTTTCTCAGCTGTTTGTACATGTTGCAGTTTATAAATAAATAAATGCTTCTGTGCATGCCCATAGCATAGATCCAACGAATCGATAACTAAATTAATCGCCAACTATTTTTATAATCGATTAGTTGTTGCAGCCTTAATATATATATATATATATATATATATATAAATATAAACACAGTATATCGAATATTTCATCAAACACATTTTTTATTTATACCGACTATGTGTCTATCAAGATATATATTGATGTTGTTTTATCGGCCCAGCCCTGGTTTCGCATTCTGAAAATAAAACTGTATTTCCGTCAAAATATTGGGGTATTTGATAGTTAATTTAAAAGAAAGCAAGTGAGTAATTTACTTTGATTAATCAAAATGCATACATTATTGATTAATCGGACTTGAAGGCACTCATTTTTATATAAAGCACGCAGAGCAGCTGTGTGTTTGTTTTGTTTTTGCTTATTTGGGTACAAAACTACTGATTACCGTCTTCTTTCACGAGACATTCAAACATGACCCCTTCCAAAGACGCATCATTTGACAAGCCTAATCTTGCTCAACAAGAGAAGTAACAAGAAGCAGGCACAGTGGCCTAATTAAAGGCACTTTTATTCAAATTAACACCCCCCTCGCCCCCGCACACACCCCTCTGATGACCTATTAGCTGCACAAAGGCTAGGACAATGCTTCTCTGTGACTCCTCTGTGTTTGCCAGAGGGTAAAGCTTGGTTTGGCCCCAGGAATGTCATATAGGTGTCTTGTGTGTGGGGGTGGAGGGGGGGCAGAATGATTTAAAAATCCTTGAATGCATCGCGCAGATAAGACAACATGCAGTCAATCTTTCAGGGTGCTTTCATGTCTCCATATCTGTGACGGCAACCCCCATCCACAGCCTGAAGAGCGGCGCATTTACAAGCAGATTCATTACTTATCTCTTATCCACGATTGTTCTGGTTGCTCTCCTCCTTTTTATCTGCATTTGACCTCGGGCTTTTTAGCGTGGAGCCAAAAGGTCTTCTTGACCTCTGGCGGCGTGCTCTACAAAGCGCAGACGCACGGGGCCTGAGGAACGAGCGATGGCCATAAAAGTTGAATTCGCAGGACAATGGACACATCAAATCTGATTGTTTTCCGCCCTACGTGACACCGATCGGATATTTTGAAATAAACGTCTAAACCAAGGGTGCTCATTACGTCGATCGCGATCTACCGGTCGATCTCGGAGGGTGTGTCAGTCGATCACCAGCCAGGCATTAAAAAAATAGTCCTAAAAATGAGCGATCATAAATCTTCACTATGACGTCACTTTCGTCACTTGATTGACATTCACGGCACCCGAGGATCTTCTGAGATGACGCTGGCTGCTGCCAGCTCATTAAAATTACCGACTGGAAGGCGAGAAACACTTTATTTCAACAGACTCTGGCGCCGTACCTGTCGTCAAAACTCCAAAGACCAACTGCACAGTTGCACTAACAAAATATAAGTCTCAGAAAGCTGGCGTGCACAAGCTAGCAAGCTACGGAGTTTGCCGACAATGTATTTCTTGTAAAGTGTATACAAAGGAGTACGGAAGCTGGACAAATAAGATGCCAAAAACCAACCACTTTCATGTGGTATTGGACAGAAAGGAAGACTTTTTTTCTCCTCCATTCGAAAATGCGGACATTATCATCACCACTGTCTGATTCCAATCAATGCAAGTCATCACAATCAGGTAATACACCAACTTATATTCTTGTCTTCATGAAAGAAAGGACTCTATATGTGTTAAACATGCTTGTATTATCTTTAACCACCTTTAACTTGTTAACAATATTAACTATATGTGTTAAACATGCTTGTATTATCTTTAACCACCTTTAAGTTGTTAACAATATTAACTATAAGTGTTAAACATGCTTGTTTTATCTTTAACCACCTTTAAGTTGTTAACAATATTAACTATTTGTGTTAAACATGCTTGTATTATTTTTAACCACCTTTAACTTGTTAACAATATTAACTATATGTGTTAAACATGCTTGCATTATCTTTAAACACCTTTAATGTATTAACAATATTAACTATATGTGTTAAACATGCTTGCATTATCAATAAACACCTTTAACTTGTTAACAAAAACATATATTTCATAAATAAGTAAATATAAATTATATATATGAATGAGGTAGATCCCCATGACTTGATCAATTGAAAAGTAGCTCGCCTGCAGAAAAAGTGTGAGCACCCCTGGTCTAAACGCTCCAAAGTGCTTAAAATCTGATATTTTCATATCAGGAGGGAGGTAGTCCGAATCAAACTGGAATCTGATCTTTTCTGGCCACCTGCTCAGTGGCCTTGTGGTTAGAGTGTCCGCCCTGAGATCGGTAGGTCGTGTCATACCAAAGACTATAAAGATGGGACCCATTACCTCCCTGCTTGGCACTCAGCATCAAGGATTGGAATTGGGGGTTAAGTCACCAAAATGATTCCTGGGCACGGCCACCCCTGCTGCTCACTGCTCCCCTCACCTCCCAGGGGGTGAACAAGGGTGATGGGTCAAATGCTGAGGACACATTTCACCACACCTAGTGTGTGTGTGTGACAATCATTGGTACTTTAACTTTAGTAATTTACACAACAGCCACAGCACAAACCCACTGGTAGCGACTTCTTTGTTTACTGCTGAAATGAGCCGCTTCATCGGAAAAAAGCTACCAGTCTATCGATTTACCTTAAGTTTCCAAACGCTGATTTAAATATAGAATAAAATATATAATAAAATAATCACTTATTTGTCGCGCCAGTGACAAGTCTACTCTTCATCTAAAAAAGGCAGCTCATTTCAACAAATTCACTTCCGGTCAACTTCCTTTGTTTAAACTTTATCGAACTGAGGATGCGAGTGACGTCACGGCCATATCGGGTCTTGTGCGTGTTTATACTGGAGTCTTAAAAAGATAATATTTCACTTGAAGTCAGGACGTGTCCATGCTAGGGATATACCGTATTTTCCGCACTATAAGGCGCACCTAAAAACCACAAATTTTCTCAAAAGCTAACAGTGCGCCTTATAACCCGGTGCGCTTTATTACGATTCATTTTCATAAAGTTTAGGTCTCGCAACTACGGTAAACAGCCGCCATCTTTTTTCCCCGTAGAAGAAGCGCGCGGTGCATGCTGGGATATGTGACGTTTCATTTCCATTTGTGTGTTTATGTAAAGACCCCAAATGGCTCCTATTAAGTGTGTTGTCTGTCTAATTATAAATAATGCAGACGAGGCGTGTTAACTGAGTTCTCAACGTTTTCTCACAGCGTGCTCATAACCACATTCGAACTCCCAGCATACAACATCGCTTCTCAGGGCTACTGCGCATGCTCGTAACTATCGTTGCATGCTGGGTAGTGTAGTTGTTATATTTGCTAGCTCATAACAGCACATTGAGAGACGCGCTTAATTCAATACTCGCCGTCATTCCGGGTGGATTGACAAAAGACCTCCAGCCGCTAGATATTGGTGTCAACAGGGCATTCGAAGCTAGACTGCTAACTGCGTGGGAACTTCTCAGGGCTACCGCGCATGCTTGTAACTATCGTTGCATGCTGGGTAGTGTAGTTGTTATATTTGCTAGCTCATAACAGCACATTGAGAGACACGCTGACACGCTTAATTCAATACTCGCCGTCATTCCGGGTGGATTGACAAAAGACCTCCAGCCGCTAGATATTGGTGTCAACAGGGCATTCGAAGCTAGACTGCTAACTGCGTGGGAACTTCTCAGGGCTACCGCGCATGCTCGTAACTATCGTTGCATGCTGGGTAGTGTAGTTGTTATATTTGCTAGCTCATAACAGCACATTGAGAGACACGCTGACACGCTTACCGGGTAATTCAATACTCGCCGTCATTCCGGGTGGATTGACAAAAGACCTCCAGCCGCTAGATATTGGTGTCAACAGGGCATTCGAAGCTAGACTGCTAACTGCGTGGGAACAATGGAAGACAGAAGGCGAACACACCTTCACTAAGACGAGTAGGCAGCGCCAGACGACGCCAACATCTGCCAGTGGATCGTAAATTTGCCCAACTTTTCACTTCGGACACCGAAGACGAAGGATTTACGAATGAAGAATAACTTCAGAAAGTAAGCGCTATGTTTATTTTGTGTGTTGTGACATTAACGTTCGAGCAACATTATGTTGCTATTGCGCTGCACTATTTTGAATTTTACTATGTTTGTGATTGCACATTTGCGTACATTTTGGGAGTGAACAGAGTTGTTAGAACGCTGGTTTTTAATATATTATTAAAGTTTGACTGACCTATCTGACTGTTTTTTTGACATTCCCTTTAGCGCAGCGTAGGCGCGGCTTATAGTCCGGGGCGGCTTATTGGTGGACAAAATTATGAAATATGTAATTCATAGAAGGTGCGGCTAATAATCCGGTGCGCCTTATAGTGCGGAAAATACGGTAACGGTAAACGGTATAATTATAAAACGCGGTAAAATTCCAGATGGTTAGTAGATATAGTATCGTTAGTTTGAATTTTGAATTACCGAAAAACCGTCATTTATCAATGCATTTTAGGCAACACTGCTTACTTCCTGGAAACAGTGTACTCGCGTCATTCGGCTTGAAAAAAATCAATCAATCAATCAATGTTTATTTATATAGCCCTAAATCACAAGTGTCTCAAAGGGCTGCACAAGCCACGACGACATCCTCGGTACAGAGCCCACATAAGGGCAAGGAAAAACTCACCCCAGTGGGACGTCGATGTGAATGACTACGAGAAACCTTGGAGAGGACATATGTGGGTAACCCCCCCCTCTAGGGGAGAACGAATGCAATGGATGTCGAGTGGGTCTGATATAATATTGTGAGAGTCCAGTCCATAGTGGATCCAACATAATAAAAAACATGGCGAAACACAACTATACGGATTTACGGAGATTTCCCCTTGGAGTAAAGAGAGCGGAGCGCTTGGTTCAACTTAATTTTCCCTCGCTTCATTTTGGTGGAGTTTCCACGTGCGTTTCAGAGTGCACCGCTGTTTTTAGATGGAGACAGGTGTGGACAATTGTGCCCACACTAAAACTATACAGCCAAGAAGAAAACCATTTGATGTTGCTTTTATTTTCTCAATACAGCGTCCTTCAGTTGCTGTGACAGAGTTGATGAGGTGAGGAAACATGCAGGAGGCGATGTGTCGTGAACATTGTCACAATTTGTTTATAAAGTCTTTAGTTTGTTTTCTGGGATGCTCACTTGTCCTTTATTTAACTGCAAAATGTATCAAATGTTTTGTCATCTCATCGATTTGAACGCAGGCTGTGAAGATTGTGTATACGATGTGAGAGGTATCACTCCTGTTTATTTTTGTCGGCCAACAAAACTATGAACACAATTTGTATTTATATGTACAAAAAGTGGAGTTATGTCTTATGGCCATCAGGAGCCATTATTCAAAATTCTTAAATTTGTTTTTATTTTTGAATCTCTTATGTCCATAAAATGCAACACATTTATTTTATTGATTTATGTTATTTTTTTCTACCATAGTACTTTGTTTATAATGATTGTGTTGCTTTCATGGTCACATTTATCATTTCACCATGTACCAAACAAAATTGCTTCGACGTCGGTAAGCACAACCAAAATTATTCCGTACATTAGGAACACCGGGTTTAAGGCACACTGTTGATTTTTGAGAAAATTAAAGTATTTTAAGTACGCCTTATAGTCCGAAAAATACGGTATATATTACATATAGCCTATTGTTTGCACTCTATTGACAAGTGATGCACCGAAAATTTGGACGGAGAAAACAGAGTTTGCTCAGCAAAACCGGATGTTGTAATGACGTATCCACTTCAGTTGGCGGGCTGCGTCTTTTTCCGCGCACACCAATGACGTAGCTTCGCCCAAAAATGATGAAAAAGCTGCATTTGGGTCGCATTTCCGTTTACACCAGACCTGGAAAAATTAAGGCCCGGGGGCCGCATGTTAAGCTTTTCAATCTGGCCCGCCGGACATTCCCAAAACATTTTTTAGATCTTTAAGATGGAAACTGTAGCTGCCATGATGAAGTGCAGTGATGTTTTCAAATGACCATAAGTCTTGAACTATACAAAGTATTTCAATTGCGCTTCTGCATTATATACGAGTATTACCGTAATCTGTCACAGCAGCTCAGACGAGGCACTAAGCAGTGTGGGTGGGGAGCGTTTCCACGGAGTGTTTCCAGAGCGGCCAGCCTGAAATGAGGGTGTCAGACAGACCGGGAAGGAGATTTTTACAACAAAATTCTGCAAGAAAAGTGATATTATATCAGATAGTAGGTGGGTTTGTTTTTTTTACCCTTCGGATTCATATTTCACCATGTTTGTTGCATTTTTGTTGTGTTTCTCTAGATTGTAAATAATGTCGATCGAGAAGGGGTGTGAGAAGTAAAAGAGGAGCGACTTTCATATGTTGTCAATATTCAGTGTTTTATCGTTCATAGTTAATATTTTTAAGGCGATCGGTCATAACGTTTTTAGCATTCAATCAGACATTATTGGGAGGTTTTGTATTAGTGTTCCTAAAAGTAGGACCCAAACACACATATTGTACAGCAGATTGTCACAGCTTATATATGTATGTATGTGTGTGTATATATATATATATATATATATATATATATATATAATAAACACACACACTATATTGCCAAAAGTATTTGGCCACCTGCCTTGACTCACATATGAACTTGAAGTGCCATCCCATTCCTAACCAATAGGGTTCAATATGATGTCGGTCCACCTTTTGCAGCTCTTAAAGCTTCAACTCTTCTGGGAAGGTTGCAGTCCACAAGGTTGAAGAGTGCGTTTATAGGAATTTTCGACTACCGGTATTCTTCCAAAAGCGCATTGGTAAGGCCTGGCTCTCAGTCTCCGTTCTAATTCATCCCAAATGTGTTCTATCTGGTTCAGGTCAGGACTCTGTGCAGGCCAGTCAAGTTCATCCACACCAGACTCTGTCATCCATGTCTTTATGGACCTTGCTTTGTGCACTGGTGCACAGTCATGTTGGAAGAGGCCCGCTCCAAACCATGCTCCCTCAAGGTTGGGAGCATGGAATTGTCCAAAATGTTTTGGTATCCTGGAGCATTCAAAGTTCCTTTCACTGGAACTAAGGGGCCAAGCCCAACTCCTGAAAAACAACCCCACACCATAATTCCTCCTCCACCAAATTTCACAATGCAGTCCGAAATGTAGCGTTCTCCTGGCAACCTCCAAACCCAGACTGGTCCATCAGATTGTCAGATGGAAAAGCGGGATTAATCACTACAGAGAACACGTCTCCACTGTTATAGAGTCCAGTGGCGACGTGCTTTACACCACTGCATCCGACGCTTTGCATTGGACTTGATGATGTATGGCTTAGACACAGCTGCACGGCCATGGAAACCCATTCCATGAAGCTCTCGCGTACTGTACGTGGGCTAATTGGAAGGTCACATGACTGTGCAGAAAGTCAGCGACCTCTTTGCACTATGCATCCGCTGACCCCTCTCTGTCAGTTTACGTGGCCTACCACTTGGTGGCTGAGTTGCTGTTGGTTAAGTTAAAGTTCCAATGATTGTCACACACACACCAGGTGTGGTGAAATGTGTCCTCTGCATTTGACCCATCCCCTTATTCACCCCCTGGGAGGTGAGGGGAGGAGTGGGCAGTAGCGGTGGTCCGCGCCCAGGAATCATTTTTGGTGATTTAACCCCCAATTCCAACCCTTAATGGTGAGTGTCAAGCAGGGAGGTAATGGGTCCCCTGAGGGCGGTATAGCTCAGTCGGTAGAGTGGCCGTGCCAGCAACTTGAGGGTTCCAGGTTCGATCCCCGCTTCCACCATCTTAGTCACTGCCGTTGTGTCCTTGGGCAAGACACTTTACCCACCTGCTCCCAGTGCCACCCACACTGGTTTAAATGTAACTTAGATATTGGGTTTCACTATGTAAAAGTGCTTTGAGTCACTAGAGAAAAGCGCTATATAAATATAATTCACTTCACTTCACTAATCAGAGCAAAGCATTTTTGGTTGAAAAAAAAGAGACACAGAAGTAAAATACAGCAATATGTCATCAGTTTCTGATTTATTAAATTGTATAACAGTGCAACATATTGCTCATTTGTAGTGGTCTTTCTTGAACTATTTGGAAAAAAAAGATGTAAAAATAACTAAAAACTTGTTGAAAAATAAACAAGTGATTCAATTATAAATAAAGATGTCTACACATAGAAGTGATCATCAACTTAAAGTGCCCTCTTTGGGGATTGTAATAGAAATCCATCTGGATTCATGAACTTAATTCTAAACATTTCTTCACAAAAAAATACATCTTTAACATCAATATTTATGGAACATGTCCACAAAAAATCTAGCTGTCAACACTTAATATTGCATTGTTGTATTGTTGCATTGTAATGAATGGAATAGCCTACTTGATTTGATGTTCAGTTTATGAACTACCATTCATATTTTGTTGAAGTATTATGCAATAAATATATTTATAAAGGATTTTTGAATTGTTGCTATTTTTAGAATATTTAAAAAAAAAAATCTCACGTACCCCTTGGCATACCTTCAAGTACCCCCAGGGGTACGCGTACCCCCATTTGAGAACCACTGCACTAGGCCACTGAGGAGATAGATAGATAAATTGTTGTGTTTTTTTGTTTTGTTTTCGTTATTTCTGGATGTAATTGTTGGTTTGTATGATATCATTAAGTAAGACTACGTATTATGTTGAAGGGGGCAGGAAAATATAAGATTTTTCTTCATCCTGCTCCTTCTCAGGCATTGGTGCGTACATGTATAGTTGAATAATTGTGGTATAATTGTCTATCGATCAAAGATGCACATCAATGAAGGAGATAAAAAAAAAATGAAATGAAATGAAATAGATAGATAGATGAATGGATGGATGGATGGATGGATGGATGTACCGGACCCCAGACACGTTTTATTGTCTAAATGTGGCCCCCGAGTCAAAATAATTGCCCAGGCCTGGTTTAGACTGGTCACATTTAAAAAGATCGGAATCGAACTACCGCCTGATGCGGCCCGAATCAGATGCCAAAATATTGGATCTGTAGCAGCGTGGAGCATTTAGACTGGCAAAAAAAATCAGATTGCATGCACGCGGTGGACAACATTTATGTGAACTGGAGGGCAATCAACGTTCCTAAATCTGCCGCTAACATTAAATAGCTTTTTGTGACACAAAAGGCCAGCTTGTATATATATATATATATATATATATATATGAGTAGCAAGGAGTAATGTGGTATTGTGTGGATTTTTCTTTTTAAAGCCTTGGGGTCATGCTCTTTGCATCTCACTAGAGCGATTCTCCACATTCTTCTCGTGTGTGTGTGTGCGTGTGTGTGTGTGCCAATGCCCTACACAACCCACTCTCTTTGCTCTTTGACTCCAATGGCCATATAAGGCAGCCAGCACCATGGCAACCACAGGGCTTGAATAGTAGTGTCAAATCCCTGGGAGAAAACACACGCACACACACACACACACACACACACACACACACACACACACACACACACACACACACACTTGTATTTGTTACCTTCTTGAGCACTCCGAAAAATGCCTCCCTCTTTAGGACCACCCTTTCTAGATACATAAAGATTTGTATTTACAATGTTAATAATATATACATACTATGCAAATATAAAAAAGCTTGTTGTGAAAAATGAGTTGGAATTTCACAAGAAAAAGGTGACAATTTCACAAGAAAAACTTAGAATTTTGGCAGTATTAATAAAAGTTGTCATTTTACTCAACGCAAGACAAAATTTTACAAGAAAAACTGAGCATTTGTGCAATATTATGATAAATGTTTGAATTTTACTCAATAACATTCGCAATTTTACAATAAAAGCTTAAAATGTTGTAAATTTTATGAAAAGAGTCGTAATTTTACTCGACAAAGGTCACAATTTAATAAGAAAACTTTCAAATTTTGGCAATATTATAATAATAATCGGAATTTCACTTGGCAAAATTATGACAAGTCATAATTTTACTGTAGAAGCAAACTGTTAATGGCCACTATAGTCTTAGTACCGTAGTGTATTTGTTCATGCTACGGTCACATAAGGGACGCGGGTTGTCTTACGTCAGTACCGGAGGTCGTAAAATCAGCTGTTCATCCGGCAGGTTTTTTTCGGGGATAAATAGGGAAGCCCTTCTTTATCTTAAGTCTTCTTTTATCATATATTGCTGCCTTTGCACTTGTCAATGTTTACTTTTGTCTGCACAATAAATCAACCAAAAATCCTGACTTTGGAACAATGTTCACGGACTCTAGTATTTGGCTCTCTATTAGATGCAATGGTTTTCCCGTATCAAGACCATGATTTCGGTCCCAACTTGTTCACCGGTCCTCACATGGAAGGTACTTTTCCTTGTTGATGTCCCAAGAAGGGTAAAATACAAGAACACACACACACACACACACACACACACACACACACACACACACACACACACACACACACACACACACACACACACACACACACACACACACACACACACACGTATTTGTTACCTTCTTGAGCCCTCCGAAAAATTTCTCCCTCTTTAGGACCACCCTTTCTAGATACATAAAGATTTGTATTTACAATGTTAATAATATATACATACCATGCAAATATAAAAAAGCTTGTTGTGAAAAATGAGTTGGAATTTCACAAGAAAAAGGTCACAATTTCACAAGAAAAACTTAGACTTTTGGCGGTATCATAATAAAAGTTGTCATTTTACTCAACGCAAGTCAAAATTTTACAAGAAACACTGAGCATTTGTGCAATATTATGATAAAAGTTGGAATTTTACTCAATAACATTCGCAATTTTACAATAAAAGCTTAAAATGTTGTAAATTTTATGAAAAGAGTCGTAATTTTACTCGACAAAGGTCACAATTTAATAAGAAAACTTTCAAATTTTGGCAATATTATAATAATAATCGGAATTTCACTTGGCAAAATTATGACAAGTCATAATTTTACTGTAGAAGCAAACTGTTAATGGCCACTATAGTCTTAGTACCGTAGTGTATTTGTTCATGCTACGGTCACATAAGGGACGCGGGTTGTCTTACGTCAGCACCGGAGGTCGTAAAATCAGCTGTTCACCCGGCAGGTTTTTTGCGGGGATAAATAGGGAAGCCCTTCTTTATCTTAAGTCTTCTTTTATCATATATTGCTGCCTTTGCACTTGTCAATGTTTACTTTTGTATGCACAATAAATCAACCAAAAATCCTGACTTTGGAGCAATGTTCACGGATTCCAGTATTTGGCTCTCTATTAGATGCAATGGTTTTCCCGTATCGGGACCATGATTTCGGTCACAACTTGTTCACCCGCTCCTGACATGGAAGGTACTTTTCCTGCTAGTGGTTAGAGTGTCCGCCCTGAGATCGGTAGGTTGTGAGTTCAAAATCCCGGCCGGGTCATACCAAAGACTATAAAAATGGGACCCATCACCTCCCTGCTTGGCACTCAGAATCAAGGGTTGGAATTGGGGGTTAACCCTTGTGTAATGTTCATATTGTTGTTACTCAGCCAGCGTTTGTGGGTCTGATGGACCCGTTGCATTTTGTGGCTTTTAATGCCTCACAATCAAACACTTTTATGTTAAAATACTGAACAGATGTTTACCTTATCCCAATAAACATCTGTTTGATTGTGAGGCATTAAAAGCCACAAACGCAACAATATGAACATTGCACGGAAAATTTCTCTGCCAGTTTCTGCATCCCACAGGAGTTCTTCTTTTGTGTTTCTGCACCTGCGGTTGCCACACAAAGTTGCAACATTGTTTGTCAACGCTGTCTGCTCTCATTTTCTCGCACATTTGACCCTCTAATGTTCTGTGTACCTACACTCTGTCCTACTCCTGTCCAGTGTTGGGACTAACGCGTTACAAAGTTTCGGCGGTAACTAGTATTCTAGCGCGTTATTTTTTATATTCAGTAACTCAGTTACCGTTACTACATGATGCGTTACTGCGTTATTTTTTATGTAGTATCGGCTAGAAACAGAAGATCTGAGTGTGTTTTATTGCAGCGCTGCAGTGTTGTCCTTCTCTTGTGTCACAAGGAAGAGCGCACTGTGTGTGTGTCTGGGTGTGGGGAGGGAGGGGAGCGCAATACAACGTAAACCGTTGGCCAACCAAAAAGTAACCACAGAACACTATAGTGTTCTGTGGTTACTTTTTGGTTGGCCAAGCGGACGTGACAACAGGCTGTCCTCACTCAGGTCCGCACGGACCTGGAGGGGGCGTGCCTTAAGTCCGGCTGGAAATCGGGAGAAATTGGGGAGAATGGTTGTCCCGAGGCACTGAAATTCGGGAGGGTTGGCAAGTATGAGATATTCTCACTTCTTTTCTTCTGTCGAGCACAAAGAAAAGAACATTTTAGTTAAATGTAAGTTGTGTCTTGGATCAAAGATCCTATCTACTGCCTAAAACAACAATTCAAATCTGCCTGGTTAGACTTTGAGTATGTCACGTGTGCCTTCCTTAGATGAAGCCAGGTTTACAGCTATGTTGTTATTATGCTGTTTGTTACTTATGTATGTTATGTTGCAGCTATTTAAAATAGTTGTGTCAATTTGTTCTGGCCTGAAATAAATTGTCCCTTTGAAACATATCTTTGTCTTTGTGTGTTGTATGTAGACCACATTGCTTAGCAGAGTTCAGTGATGCAAATGCATGTCAAGTTGATCAACACAATGTATTATTCTCCAGTGCAATAACAGTACTGAAATGAAGGCTAAATGGGCATTAATGGGAGCTTAAAAAAAAAAAAAAAAAAAAGGAACTAAATAGTTACTTTTCACAGTACCGCATTACTTTTTGGTGTAAGTAACTGAGTTACTTTTGAAATAAAGTAACTAGTAACTGTAACTAGTTAGTGGTTTTCAGTAACTAACCCAACACTGCTCCTGTCTAGGCCTATTAGCCCCGGACATCTAGAAATGTGTAGGAGGGGTGTATGGTGTGTAGTCATTAAATATGTATTCTGATATATGAGCCACAGTCAGTGAGTCTCAGTGTGAAAATTTAATTAATTGTATCATTTTTCTTTTAATAAAAAATGAAAACGGGTCCCCCAGACCCGAACACTACACAAGGTGTATGATCACCAAAAATGATTCCCGGGCGCTGGCCACCGCTGCTGCCCACTGCTCCCCTCACCTCCCAGGGAGTGATCAAGGGTGATGGGTCAAATGCAGAGAATAATTTCGCCACACCTAGTGTGTGTGTGACAATCATTGGTACTTTAAAGGCCTACTGAAACCCACTATTACCGACCACGCAGTCTGATAGTTTATATATCCAAGATGAAATCTTAACATTGCAACACATGCCAATACGACCGGGTTAGCTTACCAAAGTGCAATTATAAATTTCGCGCAAAATATCCTGCTGAAAACGTCTCGGTATGATGGCGCCGGCACGTGACGTCGCGGATTGTAGAGGACATTTTGGGACAGCATGGTGGCCAGCTATTAAGTCGTCTGTTTTCATCGCAAAATTCCACAGTATTCTGGACATCTGTGTTGGTGAATCTTTTGCAATTTGTTCAATGAACAATGGAGACAGCAAAGAAGAAAGCTGTTGGTGGGAAGCGGTGTATTGCGGGCGGCTGCAGCAACACAAACACAGCCGGTGTTTCATTGTTTACATTCCCGAAAGATTACAGTCAAGCTTTACCATTGGCCTGTGGAGAACTGGGACAACAGAGACTCTTACCAGGAGGACTTTGAGTTGGATACGCAGACACGGTACCGTGAGTACGCTTCCAAACATTTGATCGCTTGCCCGTACGTGCGTGCCGCTATGTGCATGTCACGTACGTAACTTTGGGGACATATATGTGCTGTATGAACTTTGGGGAGGTGAACGGTACTTTGGGCTGTGGGATTGAGTGTGTTGTGCAGGTGTTTGAGTTGTATTGGCGGGTTATATGGACGGGAGGGGGGAGGTGTTTGTTATGCGGGATTAATTTGTGGCATATTAAATATAAGCCTGGTTGTGTTGTGGCTAATAGAGTATATATATGTCTTGTGTTTATTTACTGTTTTAGTCATTCTCAGCTGAATGTCAGGTCCCACCCGCCTCTCACAGCATCTTCCCTATCTGAATCGCTCCCACTGTCCACGAATCTTTCATCCTCGCTCAAATTACTGGGGATATCATCGCTTTCTCGGTCCGAATCGCTCTCGCTGCTGGTGGCCATGATTGTAAACAATGTGCGGATGTGAGGAGCACCTACTCGTCTGCTACGTCCGGTACAGGCAAGGCTTTTTTTTTTAATCAGCGACCAAAAGTTGCGAACTTTATCGTCGATGTTCTCTACTAAATCCTTTCAGCAAAAATATGGCAATATCGCCAAATGATCAAGTATGACACATAGAATGGACCTGCTATCCCCGTTTAAATAAGAAAATCGCATTTCAGTAGGCCTTTAACTTTGTTGATGTCTCAAGAAGGGTAAAATACAAGAACACACACACACACACACACACACACACACACACACACTCACACACTCACACACACACACACACAGTCCCCTCCCCCTCTGCACACACTCCAGCTACCCTCCTCCCTTCTCTCTCTGGCTTGCTTTGCTTTAGCTCTCTCTCTCTCTCCCTAACACACAAATAGGTTAGAGGGAAACGGACACACAAAGCGAGAGGAACGGAGACGCGAGGATTAAAAAAACGCAAACGTCTGGAGAAACCCCGACTTGTTTGCGGCTCTGACTCCTAATTGGATGTGTGGACGGCGGCGAAGGAGAGACTAGGAGCACCCTTTGCTTCAACCCCCACCTCTTCTTGCCACAGGGGAAGGCCACACACACACACACACACACACACACACACACACACACACACACACGCACACACACACACGATGAAAAGCAGCAGCTAGGCCACACGTCATTAGTTCTCGCTGGCCAAGCACCGACAAAAGGAGAAGCCTGGAGACCGAGCACCCCGTCAGCTGCGTCTCGGTGCGTTTTAGAGGTCAACTCAGGCTGTCTTTTTTTCTTGAAGACAAGACCAGGACCACAGGAGAAAGTGGTGTTGATGTCAAGTGGCGGCGTGGAATAGCGTCACTTGTGGGGGTTGAAATGGTGCCGCCGAGGGGATTACAGCAGAGCAGGAAAGCTGCGCTCGCACTTCGGATGGAGGGAAGGAAGAGGATTTAAAGCTACGCTTAATCGGCGGTAAGCATGGCATGGTTCGTATGACAGCGGGGGAAGAGGGAATTCAATGCAAGCCCTATTTCAGCCATTAGCTAGTTTGTGTGTTTTCACCTCATGTCATCCATAAGAGCTTTCTTATCTCTCTCCAGTCGATAGGACCCTTGTCTGGACTCAACACAAGCATCACCTGGGGGTCGGACAAGAGGGAGAGAAAAAAATTGATATTCTGAAGCTGTGCACAGCTTGAAAGTTACACCACTCGGACTACTTCCGGGTCATAGTGCAGTGGGAGGAGTCTGTGCTTGTTTTTTCCTGCCAAACCCCCCCTCCTTCATTACCATCTGCCCGCTAAGCCCCCCGGAGCACATTTTTTTTGTCGTCGCTCTGAAGCTTCCCATGGACCCCGACATGGTGTTCGTGTTACCTTGACGCCAAGCGCACATCTCGGCTGCCTGCGGCGTGTGCTCTTCCTCGGGTGGGTTCGGCGACCAAGCGATGGCCATGGTGAGTGGGGGCTGGGGAGATCCCAATGGCGGCACCAACGGGCTGGGGGACAAGAGCTACCTGAAGAGGGAGGACGACGACGGCTCTCCCCAGGCGGGGGGCAGCGACATGGAGGCCGGGGAGGACGACAAGGCCTGCGTGCTGGACTGCGTGGTGTGCGGGGACAAGTCGAGCGGGAAACATTACGGCGTGTTCACCTGCGAGGGGTGCAAGAGCTTCTTCAAAAGGAGCGTCCGACGTAACCTCAGCTACACGTGCAGGTGAGCGGGGCATGCTGGGTAATGTGTGCTGTTTGTCGACATGTTTGTAGTTCTTTCTGAATGCAGAGGGCAGTCACTACAATTGATTGATTGAAACGTGTATTAATAGATTGCACAGTACAGTACACATTCCGTACAATTGACCACTAAATCAGGGGTGTCAAACTCAAATACAGAGTGGGCCACAATCATACTTGTCAACCTTGAGACCTCCGATTTCGGGAGGCGGGGGGGCGTGGTTGGGGAGAGGGCGTGGTTAAGAGGGGAGGAATATATTTACAGCTAAAATTCACCAAGTCAAGTATTTCATATATATATATATATATATATGTATAACAGTGACGTGCGGTGAGGTTGATGGCTGGTGAGGCACTGACTTCATCACAGTCAGATTTACAAACATATGAACCCTAAAGAGTATCTTATTCACCATTTGATTGGCAGCAGTTAACAGGTTATGTTTAAAAGCTCATACCAGCATTCTTCCCTGCTTGGCACTCAGCATCAAGGGTTGGAATTGGGGGTTAAATCACCAAAAATGATTGCCAGGCGCGGCGCCGCTGCTGCCCACTGCTCCCCTCACCTCCCAGGGGGTGATCAAGGGGATGGGTCAAATGCAGAGGACGAATTTCATTACACCTAGTGTGTTGGTGACAATCATTGGTACTTTAACTTAACTTTAACTTAAACTGTAGCACACAAAAAAGCACATTTAATAAAAAAAAAAACGTTATTATGGTCTTACCTTTACTTATAAATTAAGTCCATGCGCCGCAACTAAAGCCCTCACTTAAACTTTCCACGTGCAAGATTGAATCTATTTAAAAAAGTGTAACCGAGGGTTTATAAATGTCGCCTATACTGTATGAAACTACAAAATAACAAACACGGAGGCTCCAGTTTACACGAGGACCACTTTATTTACCGTCTTTCAAAAACCTCCGCAACGTGACATCACTTCCGCTCTTAGCGCCTTCAAAATAAGAGCTCAAGGCATATACTGTATAACAGCGCATAACAGGAACTTAACATCACAAAGAGGAAAGCCCATGAAAATAGGTTACAAAAGTTATTTAATAAGAAGCCAAAAAGTGCAAAAACAATAATGTTGGTGTTGGAAGAGTTGTGAATTAGGTACACCTGCAGTCTGCAGGTGTATCTGCACAGCAGGCCAGCAGTTAGCCGAGTCATTGCGCAATCCATGTTGCGGCACTGAGTGACGTGACTCAACTGGCTGCTGTTCACCGCACCGTCTCTTCTTAGTATTTGAACAGCAAATGTGAAAATTCAGCGATTTTGGATAAAAATAATCTAAAACTAGTGAAGTTAAATGGAAAATAACTTTATAGTATAATCACTGGATACATATAACAATTACATTTTTTTTTGTCCCTGCAGTCATTCACAACTCCTCCAACACCAACATTATTGTTTTTGCACTTTTTGGCTTCTTATGAAATATTTTTTTAAAATAGATTCAATCTTGCACGTGGAAAGTTTAAGTGTGGGCTTTAGTTGATATAACAATTCTACGGCGGGGGTGCAGGAGGCGAGCCTCAGCCAGTGCGTCTTTTGCAGCCGTTTTATGATCGCTCAGCACAAGAAATACTTTACACACATACAGTTGTTGACAAAATACACTGTACATTATATACCTCAGCTAACTAAACTATGGAAATGTATAATATAGTTCATATAGCAATACAGTCTCACTGCACAGCAGGCCAGCAGTTAGCCGAGTCCAGAATCCATGTTGCGGCACTGAGTGACGTGCCTCAACTGGCTGCTGTTCACTGCACCGTCTCTTCTCAGTATTTGAATGGCAAATGTGAAAATTCAGCGATTTTGAATAAAAATAATCTAAAACTGGTGAAGTTAAATGGAAAATAACTTTATAGTATAATCACTGGATACATATAACAATTTCATTTTTTCTTTTTCTTTTTACATTTTTTTTCTTTCCATGATGGCAGGTGAGGCCCCGCCTCACCTGCCTCTAGTGACTGCACGTCACTGATGTATAAGAAATACTTGACTTTCAGTGAATTCTAGCTATATATATAATACAAAAAACTAATCCGTCTGGAGCCGCAAAAAATGAAAAGCCGTATATAAGTCTTACAATGAAGGCAACACACAACGTAAGTGTCTATATTAGCTATAATAGCCTACTATCAAAATGGCTTTAAAAGTCTTATATAAATGTTATAATGAAGACAACACATGATGTGTCTGTATTAGCTATACTAGCCTACTATCAAAATGACTTTAAAAGTCTTATATAAGTGTTATCATGAAGACAACACATGACGTAAGTGTCTATATTAGCTATAATAGCCTACTATCAACATGACAATGTGTCACAGGCTGAAGCAAATCTTTGTTGACAGAAATGTTAAAATGTAATATTTATTCTACACATTTTTACCGCATTAGAAACCATTAGTAAATCAGAGGCTACTCAGAAGGTGAGATAACTCCTAGAAATTACTGGCTTTTAATGACCAAAGGTATAGATGTGTGTGTCCAAGTTAAAGGAAACGACAGGCTGTCTTCTTTTAATACATTTATTACAATCTTTGGCAAGCTAGGTAATGTTTGCTGTGGTCTGGAACAACATGGCACACAAACAACTATCTGAAATGCAGCCAATATTACATACAGATAATGTGTCATGAGACATGCAAAATTAAATTATATACAAAGAGGATACAAGTAAAGGATATTAAATGAGCTCAAATATAGCTACAAATGAGGCATAATGATGCAATATGCACATACGGCTAGCCTAAATAGCAAGTTAGCATTGATTAGCTTGCAGTCATGCACTGACCAAATATGCCTGATTAGCACTCCAGCAAGTCAATAACATTAACAAAGCTCACCTTTGTGTATTCAGGCACAGTATAAAACGTTTGGTGGACAAAATGAGACAAAGAAGGAGTGGAAGAGTTTACATGTAAACAAACTGTTGAGTCACAGTCCACACTATGGTGAGTTCAAGAACTGACGAAATTTGTAGGACAAAACGATGTTCACCCAATACTCTCATCAGTGAAGCATACACACAAACATATTAAACAGTGCGCTTTCTAACAATTGGGAAGGTCTTTGTCATGTTTGTCCTCAAACAAAAAGCATTCTAAAACAAAAAAATATTTTTCTCCCATCTTTTTCCATTTTCAATCCTTTTTCAAAAATGCTCTAGGGCAGTGTTTTTCAACCACTGTGCCGTGGGAAATTTTGCAACTTCACCTAATTGGTCCAAAAAATATTTTTTGTAAATCAATAATTATAGTCTGCAAATAATGTGCCGTCGTCGAGTATCCTGTGCTGTATAGAGCTCGGCAGGTTAACCATGTAATACTCCATATCAGTAGTTGGCAGCATTGCTTTGTAGAAGTCGGAATGCATCGAGGATGGTTTGTCGTGATCCCAATATGCAGAGCACAGCGGTAGTCGGCGTGCAGGTAAAATGGTATGCAATGATTAAACCAAAAATGAACAAAAAGGAAAGGAAAAGGCACTGAAGCTTAGGGATGACTATGCAAAACGAAAGCAAAACTGAACTTGCTACAAGGTAAACAAAAACAGAATGCTGGACGACAGCAAAGACTTACAGCGTGTGGAGCAGAGATGGCGTCCACAAAGTACACCCGTACATGACACGACAATCAACAATGTCCCCACAAAGAAGGATAGCGTACGCACAACTTAAATAGTCTCGATTGCTAACACAAAGCAGGTCAGGCAATGGCACTCAAAGGAAGGCGTGAAGCTGTTACAGGAAAACACCAACAGAACAGGAAGGAAGGGTCCTCCAAAATAACAGCGCAAGACAGGAACTAAAGCACTACACACAGGAAAACAACAACAAACTCAAAATAAGGCACGACAACCTAGTGGAGTTTAATTTTTTGACCTTTTCTGCTGGTGGTGTGCCTCCGTATTTTCTGTGCCTTTGCTCAAAAAAGGTTGAAAAACACGGCTCTAGGGCGGCACTAAAGAGCCTGCGGGTTGCTGACCACTGCGCTAGATGGCGGCCGCGTACCACTATTGGTACACGTACCACCGCTTGAGAATCACTGTGCTAAGCTGTTCATATATAGAATATATAGAAAAAATATTTAGGTTGAATAAACAAATACACAGCTTCACAATTAATTATTGTTAATGTAATATCGAGGACTGGGATGGCCCTAATAGGGCCAAATATGGCACGCCAAAAAGTGGCTACCAAATGTAATAAATGTTCGTACTGACCCCTTTCAAGCTGCACAATCATTGTTAGTATGTCCGCAAGACTACGCTGTATACAAAAAAAAAAGTCAGGAGACTTCATGGTAAAACCTGGCAGCTCAATTGCCGAAAAATACGGCAGAATCATCAGCGGTACCATTTTTCCATTACAGTAACGCACTGTCAAAACAGGGAACGTAGATTTTACGTTAAAAAAGTACCCGCTCAATCGCCAGAATTTTGCGGTAAAAAATAACAGTGGTACTCTTTTTCAATTTATAGTAAAGCACTGTAAAAAATATACAGTTGTTTTTTCTGTAAAAAAACCTATAAGCTTATTTGCCGACATTTTACTGTAAAAAACAGTGGTGTCGTTTTTCTATTCACACTGTAAAAAAACTGGCAGCTCAGTCACCAGAATTTTTGCGTAAACACAACAGTGGTTTGGTTTTAAAATTTACAGTAGTTAGGTCAGGAAGAACAGCGTAAATTCTGGTGAACAATTTCCCTCGTGGATCAATAAAGTTTGTTTAAGTCTAAGACTGAGCAACCAGTTTTTTACTGGAAAATCTATACCATACTTGCCAACCTTGAGACCTCCGATTTCGGGAGGTGTGGGGGGGGGGCAGGGGCGTGGTTGGGGGCGTGGCTAAAAGGGGAGGAGTATATTTACAGCTAGAATTCACCAAGTCAAGTATTTCATATATATATATATATATATATATATATATATATATATATATATATATATATATAAGAAATACTTGACGTTCAGTGAATTCTAGCTATATATATATATATATATATATATATATATATATATATATATATATATATATATATATATATATATATATATATATATATATATATATATATATATATATATGTATTTTATTATATATATATATATATATAAAATAAATACTTGAATTTCAGTGTTCATTTATTTACACATATACACACACATAACACTCATCTACTCATTGTTGAGTTAAGGGTTGAATTGTCCATCCTTGTTCTATTCTCTGTCACTATTTTTCGAACCATGCTGAACACCCTCTCTGATGATGCATTGATGTGTGGCACGCACAAAAGTGCTTTCATCAAATGCACTAGATGGCAGTATTGTCCTGTTTAAGAGTGTCACAACATTGCTGTTTACGGCAGACGAACTGCTTTACGGTAGACAAAAACGTGACTGCTGTTGTTGTGTGTTATTGCCGCGCTGGGAGGACGTTAATGAAACTGCCTAACAATAAACCCACATAAGAAACCAAGAACTCGCCCTCCATCATTCTACAGTTATAACGTGATTGGGCAGGTATGCTGGTTATATTGTGAGTTAGCGGACTCAGGTCCTCATGGACCTGAGTCCGCCTGAATTTCGGGGGATTTTCGGGAGAAAATTTGTCCCGGGAGGTTTTCGGGAGAGGCGCTGAATTTCGGGAGTCTCCCGGAAAATCCGGGAGGGTTGGCAAGTAGGATCTATACATTTGTTTTCTTACAGGCTAGCTAGTTGCCATCTGTTCAACCTGACGGTTTATACTACCTTATATTTATATATGGCCGTGTGAGGCTAAAGTTAAAGTACCAATGATTGTCACACACACACACACACACACTAGGTGTGGCGAAATTATTCTCTGCATTTGACCCATCACCCTTGATCACCCCCTGGGAGGTGAGGGGAGCAGTGGGCAGCAGCGGTGGCCGCGCCCGGGAATCATATTTGGTGATTAAACCCCCAATTCCAACCCTTGATGCTGAGTGCCAAGCAGGTAGGTAACGGGTCCCATTTTTATAGTCTTTGGTATGACTCGGCTGGGGTTTGAACTCACAACCATACTTGCCAACCCTCCCGGATTTTCCGGGAGACTCCCGAAATTCAGCGCCTCTCCCGAAAACCTCCCGGGACAAATTTTCTCCCGATAATCTCCCGAAATTCAGGCGGAGCTGGAGGCCACGCCCCCTCCAGCTCCATGCGGACCTGAGTCCGCTTTCCCACAATATAAAGAACGTCTACAGTAAAGCAGTCCGTCTGCCGTAAACAGCAATGTTGTGACACTCTTAAACAGGACAATACTGCCATCTAGTGCATTTGATGAAAGCACTTTTGTGCGTGCCACACAGCAATGCATAATCAGAGAGGGTGTTCAGCATGGTTAGAAAGATAGTGACAGAGAATAGAACAAGGATGAACAATTCAACCCTTAACTCAACAATGAGTAGATGAGTGTTATGTGTGTGTATATGAGTAAATAAATGAACACTGAAATTCAAGTATTTATTTTATTTATATATATATATATATATATATATATATATATATATATATATATATATATATATATATCTCCATCCATCCATTTTCTACCGCTTATTCCCTTCGGGGTTGCGGAGATATATATATATATATATATATATATATATATATATATATATATATATATATATATATATATATATCCCCGCTACCCCGAAGGGAATAAGCGGTAGAAAATGGATGGATGGATATATATATATATATATATATATATATATCTATATATATATATATATATATGAAATACTTGACTTGGTGAATTCTAGCTGTAAATATACTCCTCCCCTCTTAACCACGCCCCCAACCACGCCCCCACCCTCCACCTCCCGAAATTGGAGGTCTCAAGGTTGGCAAGTATGATATATATAATAAAATAAATATATATATATATATGTATATATATATATATATAGCTAGAATTCACTGAAAGTCAAGTATTTCTTAAATATATATATATATATATATATATATATATATATATATATATATAATATATATGAAATACTTGACTTGGTGAATTCTAGCTGTAAATATACTTCTCCCCTCTTAACCACGCCCCCTGCCCCACCCCCGACCACGCCCACCCCACCCCCCTCCCCCCACATCCCGAAATCGGAGGTCTCAAGGTTGGCAAGTATGCTCACAACCTACCTAAACTCCTAACTCGTGGTGCTGTTACACGGTTAAAATCGCTGTTTGACCCGCGGACCCGTGGCACATTTTCACTTTGGCCCTTGGAGGCGAAACATTTGGGTACCCTTGATCTACGGCTAACGTTCGGTATTACAACTTTTTCTCTTCTCTGTGTGGCCGTAATTCTTCCTAATAATGTTTCGTATTTAATGTTGTGTGTAGAATATTCCCTGAAAATGGGCATACTGTATACGGATTTTCAAGTCATTAAACCGCGCGATTGCATTGAATGTAATATTTTTGGGTTGATATTCTAAATCAGGAGTGTCAAACTCATTTTAGCTCAGGGGCCGCATGGAGGAAAATCTGTGCACACGCGGGGCCGGACTATTGAAGTCATGGCATGTCACTACTTCCACATTTACCCATTCACACACACATTCACACACTGATGGAGGGAGCTGCCATGCAAGGCGCTAACCAGCACCCATCAGGAGCAAGGGTGAAGTGTCTTGCTCAGGACACAACGGACATGACGAGGTTGGTACTAGGTGGGGATTGAACCAGGGACCCTCGGGTCGCGCACGGCCATCCTTCCACTGCGCCACGCCGTCCCATATGCATAAATTTTTTTTTTTTTAAATAAATTAAGTAACATTTTTGACAACCTTTTACCAAAACACAATATAGAATGTGAGATATAACAGAATAATGCATACGTTTACCATTCGTTTTCAAAACGGTTACAAAAAAGTGGGACCCCAAAAATGTACTGTGGGACCCAATTTTGAAAATTCCTACTGCTGGAGTATTGGTGCGTGCAAAACAGCAGCAGGCGGCTGTGGCCTGCGGGCCGCTTCTAATACTAAACAAATATCTTCCCGGGGGCCATAGATCATTCATTCACGGGCCGGAGCTGGCTCGCGGGCCTTGACTTTGATACCCCTGTTCTAAATGTTATATATAATATACTAAATAGTAGAGATGTCCGATATCGGACTGCCGATAAATGCTTTAAAATGTATAATCGGAAATGATCAGTATCGGTTTCAAAAAGTAAAATGTAGGACTTTTTAAAACGCCGCTGTACGGAGCGGTACACGGGCGTAGGGAGAAGTACAGAGCGCCAATAAACCTTAAAGGCACTGCCTTTAATGCCGGCCCAATCACATAATATCTACGGCTTTTCACACACACAAGTGAATGCAACTCATACTTGGTCAACAGCCATACAGGTCACACTGAGGGTGGCCGTATAAACAACTTTAACACTGTTACAAATATGCACCACACTGTGAACCCACACCAAACAAGAATGACAAACACATTTCGGGAGAACATCGGCACCGTAACACAACAGAACAAATACCCAGAACCCCTTGCAACACTAACTCTTCCGGGACGCTACAATATACACCCCCCTAACCCCGCCCACCTCAACCTCCTCATGCTCTCTCAGGGAGAGCATGTCCCAAATTCCAAGCTGCTGTTTTGAGGCATGTTAAAAAAAATAATGCACTTTGTGATTTCAATAATAAATATGGCAGTGCCATATTGGCATTTTTTTTCCATAACTTGAGTTGATTTATTTTGGAAAACCTTGTTACATTGTTTAATGCATCCAGCGGGGCATCACAACAAAATTAGGCATAATAAAGTGTTACTTCCACGACTGTATGTATCGGTATCGGTTGATATCGGAATCGGTAATTAAGAGTTGGACAATATCGGAATATCGGATATCGGCAAAAAAGCCATTATCGGACATCTCTACTAAATAGTTGCTTCATGCTATACAGCTTATTTGTTTGGAGTTGAGCATTCAAAATAAATGTTATTGCCCAAGGCTGCAACGATGAGTCGATTAATTCGATTACAAGAAAATGTAGATTTATATTCAGTTCCGTCGATTAATCGTTTGAGTGAAACTTATAAAAATGGATAACATTTGGATCATATGGAGTGTCCATTCGGGCTACAACTATTAGTCAACATTTTCGACAAATTACGACAATTAAATTTGTCACTGACAATTATATTTGTCGACGATAGTTGTGAACGTCATCACTCGTGTGTTTCCGGGCGCAAGTGGGTCACTCCAAAACCACGGCCAGTGCTAACATGCAAAGTGTGAGGATATTTCCTCCTATTCTTGTTAAAAACATGAATACTTTGCATTTTTGCAAAGTGGACCTTCCTTGGTAGCTAGCTAACAAGAGTGAGATGAAGTGAATGAAAAATAACTTTAAAGGCCTACTGAAATACGATTTTCTTATTGAAACGGGGATAGCAGGTCCATTCTATGTGTCATACTTGATCATTTCGCGATATTGTCATATTTTTGCTGAAAGGGTTTAGTAGAGAACATCGACGATAAAGTTTGCAACTTTTGGTCACTGATAAAAAAGCCTTGCCTGTACCGGAAGTAGCAGACGAGACATTGTTTACAATCATGGCCACCAGCAGCGAGAGCGATTCGGACCGAGAAAGCGACGATTTCCCCATGAATTTGAGCGAGAATGAAAGATTTGTGGATGAGGAAAGTGAGAGTGAAGGACTAGAGGGCAGTGGGAGCGATTCAGATAGGGAAGATGCTGTGAGAGGCGGGTGGGACCTGATATTCAGCTGGGAATGACTAAAACAGTAAATAAAGACAAGACATATATATACTCTATTAGCCACAACACAACCAGGCTTATATTTAATATGCCACAAATTAATCCCGCATAACAAACACCTCCCCATCCCGTCCATATAACCCGCCAATACAACTCAAACACCTGCACAACACACTCAATCCCACAGCCCAAAGTACCGTTCACCTCCCCAAAGTTCATACAGCACATATATTTCCCCAAAGTCCCCAAAGTTACGTACGTGACATGCACATAGCGGCACGCACGTACGGGCAAGCCATCAAATGTTTGGAAGCATACTCACGGTACCGTGTCTGCGTATCCAACTCAAAGTCCTCCTGGTAAGAGTCTCTGTTGTCCCAGTTCTCCACAGGCCAATGGTAAAGATTGACTGTCATCTTCTGGGAATGTAAACAACGAAACACCAGCTGTGTTTGTGTTGTTGCTGGAGCCGGCCGCAATACACCGCTTCCCACCTACAGCTTTCTTCTTTGCTGTCTCCATTGTTCATTGAACAAATTGCAAAAGATTCACCAACACAGATGTCCAGAATACTGTGGAATTTTGCGATGAAAACAGACGACTTAATAGCTGGCCACCACGCTGTCCCAAAATGTCCTCCACAGTCCGTGACGTCACAAGCTGACGTCATCATACCGAGACGTTTTCAGCAGGATATTTCGCGCGAAATTTAAAATTGCACTTTAGTAAGCTAACCCGGCCGTATTGGCATGTGTTGCAATGTTAAGATTTCATCATTGATATATAAACTATCAGACTGCGTGGTCGGTAGTAGTGGGTTTCAGTAGGCCTTTAACTATCATTTTAGTCAAAGTCAGCCAGCTACACTTTGTCTACATCAATTCAAGTACTTTTTAAAGCAGTATCAATTTTCACAAAAAAACACACACACACACACACACACACACACACACACACACACACACACACACACACACACACACACACACACACACACACACACACACACACACTAATGCAAAACATACAATCTATTAAATAGCCAACATTTTAAGAATGAATCAAAGATATCATTCTGCACACTGAGTCTATTAGAGTGCTAAAACTGCCAAGAATTAATCAATAACCAGTGTGCAGCTTTTTAAACATCAAAAAATGCTTTTCTTTTTGAGAAAGTTAGATTTTGTGTTTTGTTGTTTTCATTGCTGCTATTTTAACTGTTTTTTTAATGCATAAACAAGGTTAATAGTTGTTATTTTTTAGCACTTTTCCTTTCTTTTAAATGGAGAACATTTTAATAGTCATTTTAATTTGTGTAAGAGCTGAATGAACAGCACAGTTACAGTATAAATCAATATTTATGAATGAATTAGTCGTCTTTGTTGTTGGCAAGCACATGCCTAAAATAACTGAAGATGCATTTAGAGGTCGATGGAAAAATGAGATCCATTGTGTACGCTTAATCCGATTAGTTGACTGATCGTTAAGATAATCGTTGACTAAATGACTTTCAAAATAATCGTTAGTTGCAGCTCTAGTGTCCGTAACTTTAATACGCCGACATAGCTTTTGCAAAACAGCGTACATGAGAGCGTTATTGTTAAAAGTGCAAGTTTTATGTTAAAAATGAGCATTCATTAGAAAAAAGAATGAAAGGAATGGCAAGCCGAAAAATGGTTGTGTTATTCAACACATTGATAAAGTGTATTTAATCCAAATTACTCAATTAATCGAACGAGTCAATAAGATGACTAAAATAATGGATAACTATTATTGTCACCCACCAACAATGTTACACGCGTGGATGGCATGCAGTATGGTAATTTCTGCATCCTTTTAGGATTTGCAGCTGGTGCGGTCCAAACGTGTCAGGTCTGAGGGTGACATCATTGACAGAAAGCACATGACGTCATGGTACTGCTGCAGGATCACTTCACATCAATTAGCTTGCGGTTATGTCATCCCTCATTCCGCTCACCGCCTGTACAGGCTGTACTTGCATCAATATCTACAATGTTTGCTGTGCGTGTGTCATTTACAGCTTTGTTATTTTTGTATATTTTCTTCTGCACTAAATTCTAATGGAGACTCAGGCAAACACATAATGTGAAGAAATCAAACAAAAACGGACCGTGTTTGTGTTAAAACTCATACTGTACTTCAAAGCTTCATCGATTCATTTGATTATGAAAAAGCTCTAATTTATATTCTGATGCTTTAATTCATCATTTGATAAGTATAACTAAGAAACATTTTTAAAATGTGGACTGTATCAAACTTAAAATACGCGACATAGTTTCCACTCGGCTTCTGCAATAGAGCACACATGGCTGTGTGGGTTTATCTCTCTTCTGGTTTTTATTGATTTAAAGTGCTATTTCAACGTTGATGATGTGTATTCATGAAATACAAAAATTAAGGTTATGGCAACAGAACAATTTTTGTTTATTTCAACCTGACTTAATTAAAAAAACTAATTGATAGATTACTCGATTATTGAACTAATCAATAGTCGATACGTTTGATTATCATACACAGGACAAACAAATGATCAGTGAAGGTGTATGATTAAATAAGATCTGCTTCTTCGTCCTACTGTGCATGTTGAATTCTGTATGTGTGTGTGTGTGTGTGTGTGTGTGTGTGTGTGTGTGTGTGTGTGTGTGTGTGTGTGTGTGTGTATTTATATATGCATATATATATATATTTATATATGCATATATGTATATATATATGCATATATATATATATATATATATATTTATATATGCATATATATATACAGTATATATATATGTATATATATGCATATATATATGTATATATATATATGCACATATATATGCATATATATTTATGCATATATATATATGTATATGCATGTATATGTTTATGTGTATATATATATGCATATATATATGTATATGCATGTATATGTGTATATATATATATATATATATATATGCATATGCATGTATATGTGTATATATATATGCATATATATATGTATATATGTGTGTATATATGTATATATATGTGTATATATGTATATGTATATATATATATATATATATGTATATGTGTATATTTATGTATATGCATGTATATATGTATATGTATATATATATGTGTGTATGCATATATATATGTATGTACATATATATATATGTGTATATGCATGTGTATATATATATATATATATGTCGATATATATGTATATATATATATATATACACATACTGTACATATGTTTGTATACAAATACACATACATATGTATACATACATACACACACACACACACACACACACACACGTATATATATATATATATACACATATACATGCATATAAATATATATATATATATATATGTA
>NC_084550.2:65850000-65870000 GCF_033978685.3 Nerophis lumbriciformis
TGAGCCCGGCAGAACGGATCCGGAGCAGGACTTGACGCAGATGAGAGAGGTGGTCTTTCCAGGAAGTGCTGAAAACCACCACATCATCGAGATAGGCAGCAGAGAACTGGCCACACCCCTGCAGAACGCGATCCATTAGCCGCTGAAATGTTGCGGGGGCTCCATGTAGTCCGAACGGCATAACCGTGTAATGATAGAGACCCTTTGGTCCACGGAAGGCAGTGTACTCCCTTGACTCCTTCTCTAAAGGGACTTGCCAGTATCCCTTACACAGGTCAAGGGTGGTGATGAACACAGCTTTGCCGAGCTTCTCAAGAAGTTCATCAATACGTGGCATGGGATAAGCATCGAATTTAGAAACGGCGTTCACTTTGCGTAGGTCATTACATACTCTTATTGTGTTGTCTTTTTTAGGAACGAGGACAATGGGGTTACACCACTCACTGTTTGAGGGTTCAATCACTCCTAGATCCAGCATGGTTTGGATTTCATGGTTGAGGGGCTCCACCAGCCGCTCAGGCACTCTGTAGGGGCGCTGACGGATAGGTGTTGGGTTTTTTAAATGAATGACATGTTCAATTAGTGGAGTTCTTCCTGGCTTTCCACTGAACAATACTGGGAATTCTTCACACACTTGCAATAGTTTATGGGCAGATTGTGCAGACAAGTGACTAACATCAGGTTTCTGTGGTGTAGTGAGCATGGACAAATCTGTCTCCTCCACATCATCCTCCATTTCCACTTCCCGTGCCAGCATCACCTTTTCCTCTTGCAACTCCTTGCTTTGAGTATGTACTTGACTGGCTTGGACATCCTTTCCTTCCACAGAGGATTTCCTCTCCTTCCATTCCTTCAGAAGGTTGATGTGGTACACTTGGGATGCCTTTCCTTTCTCTGGATGTGAGATTTCATAAGTGACTGGACCAGCTTGTCTGACCACGGAGTAAGGACCTTGCCATTGGGCCAGCAGTTTATGACTTGAGGTTGGAAGCGACAGCATGACCTTTTGACCTGGCTGTAGCACCCTACGACGTGCTTTTTGGTCATACCAGGTCTTCTGTTTCAAGGGGCAGACTGGGGCTCGATGCCCTGGCTGTTGGCAGTGGTAGCAGATGAGATCCTTCACTGGACTCTGTCTTGGGAGCAGTCTGTTGTCCCCTGAGGTGCTGTAACCACCTGCTTTCTGCACACCTCTTTGGTGTGACAGGTCGGCTGCACCTTGAGCTGCTACACGGTTGTTCTGCTGCCTTGGCATTCGGAGACCTTTACGAGCATTCAAGTACTGGCCTGCAAGTTTAGCAGCAGTAAGTCCGTCTTCTGGCTCGTGTTCCTTGACCCAAGTCTTCATTTCATTGGGCAGCAAGCGAAGCATTTGCTCCAAAATGAAAAGCTCTGCGATGTCTTCTTTGGAACGCTGCTCTGGCTTGATCCATCTTCTGTAGAGACCTTTGAGTCTGTTGTAAGTCTCCTTGGGAGATTCACCAGGGGGAATGTAGGTTGACCGGAACTGGAGCCTATAAATCTCAGGAGAGATATCAAACTTAGCAAGGAGGGCTTCTTTAAGGTCAGCATAGACGTTGGAAGAATCTTCCTCCATCGCAGAATAGGCATCCAGAGCTTTACCGGTCAAGAGTGGAACGAGTCGGCAGGCCCAGTCAGACTGATGCCAGCCCCAGGTGCGAGCGATGCGCTCGAAGCGGACAAGAAAGTTTTCGATGTCCTCACCCTGCTGGAAAGGGAGCATCTTTGGGCCTTGTCGGAGATGATGGTCAGGTGGCGAGGAATCTCTGGACGGCGACGCTTGAGGACTAAGATTTGGATGTGGGCGAGTTCTGGGTTTGGGTTTGGGCGACTGCTCACAACTATCGTCAGGAGTACGGTTAGCATTTTGGTTAGTGAGTGAGTGATCTAGGCTAGGTCTTGTACAGACAGTTTTTAACTCCTGGAGTTCACGAACTAGGACAGCTTCCCTACGTTGCTGTCCAATCAAAAAGTCTTGGAACATATTAACCAGGGTAGGTTCACTTAACACTCTTTCAGTCCTTGGTGGCTCAGCAGACCACCTAGCCTTCCTAAACCCCTTCCTATGCTGCTTACGCCTAGCCCCAGAGTTCTCAAAACCTTTGACGTCTTCTTCGGACTCCTCGGTGTTCCATCCAACTTCATGCTCCTCAGCCATAGTCGTCCGGTCCAGCCTCATCGCCATGGCCCCTCGACCAGCCATCTCATCAGTCTCCTCTGTCATTGCCACCTCCGACACTTGGGATCTCAAACCAGTTCTGGCCTGCCCTCTGCCAGATAAATGTTTGTAAACTCTGCGGCTTGCCATCCCACCACTGCCGCCATATGTCACACCCAGGCTCGGGTGAAGGTAATGTAACCTTTGCAAACCAGACTTTCAAATCAAGGATGGCAAGGCACGCAGTTGGTGAGAGTTTACAAACATTTATTGAAATCCCAAAAAGTGTCAAAAGGTGAACAACGACAGAAAAACAAAGCACCCACAATCTGTAATGTAATAAATAGAGGCAATATTAGTATCGTATATTATATATAGTACATTTATATTCTAAATACATTTCGAAGTTGCATGCGTTAACTAGGCCTATATAATTAATCAAAATAAGCATATTAAAAATAATCAAAAGATAAATCATTCATTATATCAAAATACATGTACTCATAGTCAAAGGTCAATAATCAAATATGTCAAAGTAAAGAATTAACTAATCATAACAGATTTAGCAAAATCAATTAGCATTCAACAAAACTCGTTTAACCGGTTACAACACAACATAATCTCATCATCAAAATATTCACCTTAGTAGATGTTTGATGCATGGAGACCGAAACTCCTACTCAGGACAGAGAATCTCCTCTGGCAGTGACCGACAGCAGACTGTCAGAAAAACGGCATTTTCCAACTTAAATAGCCCTTAGCCCCGCCCACTAGCTGGGACCAATTTGACAGGGGAAATTAAGAAAACAGTTATTTTGTAAATTTCACCATAAATAACCATCACATGTCTAAAAGGTATTCACATGGTACTTTTGCATGTGTAGAGCAGTCATTTTCGTACACAGTATATTCAGGCTTAGACAACACAACTTTTAAATGTCCAGTGTCCTTCTGTAACACCCAGCATTTGAAGATCATGGTTCGACCCAAATTTGGCCTAATTAGTGAATGCAGGTGTGGTCACCTATATAAAGCCCTCAACCCCACCCTGACTCTTTTGGTCAATAGTTCAGAGCCATGGTGAGTGACAGGTAACAATTTGTTTGTTGAGCACATGCTTTTCACTGGCTAACAAGATTGAATGTTTGTGTCCATGTTGAGCTTCCCAACAAATGTGCACGGTTTGTGAGGAAGTCCAAAGGTCAAACAGTGACAGTGTGGGGTCAAACTGTCACACATACGTACGTACATATGTATGCATACGTACGTACGTATGTATGCATACGTATTTACGTATGTATGCATACGTATGTTTATATACAGGTAAAAGCCAGTAAATTAGAATATTTTGAAAAACTTGATTTATTTCAGTAATTGCATTCAAAAGGTGTAACTTGTACATTATATTTATTCATTGCACACAGACTGATGCATTCAAATGTTTATTTCATTTAATTTTGATGATTTGAAGTGGCAACAAATGAAAATCCAAAATTCCGTGTGTCACAAAATTAGAATATTGTGTAAGGGTTAAATTTTGAAGACACCTGGTGCCACAAACTAATCAGCTGATTAACTCAAAACACCTGCAAAGGGCTTTAAATGGTCTCTCAGTCCAGTTCTGAAGCCTACACAAACATGGGGAAGACTTCAGATTTGACAGCTGTCCAAAAGGCAACCATTGACACATTGCACAAGGAGGGAAAGACACAAAAGGTTATTGCTGAAGAGGCTGGCTGTTCTCAGAGCTCTGTGTCCAAACACATTAATGGAGAGGCAAAGGGAAGGAAAAACTGTGGTCAGAAAAAGTGTACAAGCGATAGGGATCACCGCGCCCTGGTCAAGATTGTGAAAAAAAAACATTCAAAAATGTGGGGGAGATTCAGAAGGAGTGGACAGCTGCTGGAGTCAGTGCTTCAAGATCCACCACCAAGAGACGCTTGAAAGACATGGGTTTCAACTGCCGCATACCTCGTGTCAAGCCACTGTTGACCAAGAAACAGCGCGCAAAGCGTCTCACCTGGGCTAAGGAAAAAAAGAGCTGGACTGCTGCTGAGTGGTCCAAAGTCATGTTTTCTGACGAAAGCAAATTTTGCATTTCCTTTGGAAATTGAGGTCCCAGAGTCTGGAGGAAGACAGGAGAGGCACAGGATCCACGTTGCCTGAAGTCTAGTGTAAAGTTTCCACCATCAGTGATGGTTTGGGGTGCCATGTCATCTGCTGGTGTCGGTTCACTCTGTTTCCTGAGATCCAGGGTCAACGCAGCCGTCTACCAGCAAGTTTTAGAGCACTTCATGCTTCCTGCTGCTGACCTGCTCTATGGAGATGGAGATTTCAAGTTCCAACAGGACTTGGCGCCTGCACACAGCGCAAAATCTACCCGTGCCTGGTTTACGGACCATGGTATTTCTGTTCTAAATTGGCCCGCCAACTCCCCTGACCTTAGCCCCATAGAAAATCTGTGGGGTATTGTGAAAAGGAAGATGCAGAATGCCAGACCCAAAAACGCAGAAGAGTTGAAGGCCACTATCAGAGCAACCTGGGCTCTCATAACACCTGAGCAGTGCCAGAAACTCATTGACTCCATGCCACGCCGCATTAACGCAGTAATTGAGGCAAAAGGAGCTCCAACCAAGTATTGAGTATTGTACATGCTCATATTTTTAATTTTCATACTTTTCAGTTGGCCAACATTTCTAAAAATCCCTTTTTTGTATTAGCCTTAAGTAATATTCTAATTTTGTGACACACGGAATTTTGGATTTTCATTTGTTGCCACTTCAAATCATCAAAATTAAATGAAATAAACATTTGAATGCATCAGTCTGTGTGCAATGAATAAATATAATGTACAAGTTACACCTTTTGAATGCAATTACTGAAATAAATCAAGTTTTTCAAAATATTCTAATTTACTGGCTTTTACCTGTATGTATGTATGTATGTATGTATGTATGTATATATATATATATATATATATATATATATATATATATATATATATATATATATATATATATATATACATAATGCTTTTCATAACCTTCATTCTTTTTTTCTAAGAAATGCATTAAAATCGCACTTTTAAAATGTTTGCTTTCATTAAAAAAAATAAATAAATAAAAATAAAAATCTCAAACTTTTCAATGCCACACAGACCACAGCAACCACACACCACCGCTCTCAGGTTTCTGTGTGGAAAACTATGTCTGTGTATTAAAAGTTTTGGGTACTCTTCAGCATGGATTTGATCAATGTTTATTAGTTACACTCATTAAATAAATAATAATAAATAAACGATTAATAAAAGCAACAAAATAGCAATCAAATCATCAATTGATCGTTGCAGCACTAGTCCTAAATTCTGTTTTTTATTTTGTTGATGGGTTACGTTGTGTGTTCGGTAGCGTGTCAGAAAATGAGGAACGTGCTGTTAATAGGGCAAACATAAAGGTTAGACGTCAAATGTCTTGGACCCAAAATACCCCAATAAGCTGGAATCTGCAAATGTTGCCTTTTTGTTTGCCTTTCTATTTTTTCAATGGTCAAACAGAGTAGTCCTCTTTTTTTCCTGTCACCAGTAAGCGCCAGCTAATTCTGTGTCGGTCTTCATGTTTCCAGGTCAAACAGGGAGTGTCAGATTGACCAGCACCACCGCAACCAATGCCAATACTGTCGCCTCAAGAAGTGCTTCCGCGTGGGCATGCGCAAAGAAGGTATCTATTGAGCCCTAACGTTTGTGTGCAACTGTCTCGGTTTGAGTCGCTCCCGTTAGGAAGTGTATTATCTGGTGTGACCTGTCGGACACGGCACACGTGGTTGTCTCTGTCCAATGGTGGCTGAGCGGACTGTCAGCTCAATGCCACGCACTAGCTCAGGGGTGGGCAATTAATTTTTACCGTGGGCCGCATGAGCAACCCGAGCACTGCTGGAATTCAATATTTCAATTAAATTTTGCTCAATATTATTTTTGATGTACCGTAAGATAAATAATAATAATTAATAATAATAATACTTTCATTTAACCTAACTTAACTTTATACAAAAGCAGATTGCTTTTGATGGTTTTATTTTTAACACTGTCTTACACTACACTTCCTGATGTACAATACAATGCAAAAATGTCAATTTCTGCACAGGGTTAATTTAAAGTTTATCTTGCATCCTCTTTAAAAGTCCAACATTTTTCCCCGTCAGATTTGGACAACCATCTGTTGTCACACCTGCCAGCTTGTCCCATTTCAGTCCTAACATGTCCAAACACGCATTTACCTCTGTGAACAAGTCATTACCTGTGGTTATCCCTTTTAATTGACTGCATGGCTGCCAGCTCCTCCGTGATTTGAAAGTCAGCAGTTATCCCACGTAAGAAGATGAGCAGCTGGGCGGTGTTACGTGCATCGCAGCTCTCATCCAAAGCCAGCGAAAAACAGTCAAAGTCGGCCGTTCTGTTCTTCAGCTGAAGCTCCAAGTTTCAGGTGTTGTGCCGGATAATGCACCCCCGGCGTAGAATTCACCCCCTGACGGGAGTGTTATATCAACTAAAGCCCACACTTAAAGTTTCCACGTCCAAGATTGAATCTATTTAAAAAAGTTATTTAATAAGAAGCCAAAAGTGCAAAAACAATAATGTTCGTGTTGGAGGAGTTGTGAATGAATGAAATATGAAATCCGTGCTGCAGTCTGCAGGTGTAGTTAATGTTGTGGCCCAGCAGCTACTGCAGCATGGATTTCATATTTCAGTCATTCACAACTCCCCCAACACGAACATTATTGTTTTTGCACTTTTGGCTTCTTATTAAATAACTTTTTTAAATAGATTCAATCTTGCACGTGGAAACTTTAAAGGGGAACATTATCACAATTTCAGAATTGTTAAAACCATTAAAAATCAGTTCCCAGTGGCTTATTATATTTTTCGAAGTTTTTTTCAAAATTTTACCCATCACGCAATATCCCTAAAAAAAGCTCCAAAGTGCCTGATATTAACCACCCGTCCATTTTCCTGTGACGTCACATCGTGAAGCCAACACAAACAAACATGGCGGAAAGAACAGCAAGCTATAGCGACATTAGCTCGGATTCAGACTCGGATTTCAGCGGCTTAAGCGATTCAACAGATTACGAATGTATTGAAACGGATGGTTGTAGTGTGGAGGCAGGTAGCGAAAACGAAATTGAAGAAGAAACTGAAGCTATTGAGCCATATCGGTTTGAACCGTATGCAAGCGAAACCGACGAAAACGACACGACAGCCAGCGACACGGGAGAAAGCGAGGACGAATTCGGCGATCGCCTTCTAACCAACGATTGGTATGTGTTTGTTTGGCATTAAAGGAAACTAACAACTATGAACTAGGTTTACAGCATATGAAATACATTTGGCAACAACATGCACTTTGAGAGTGCAGACAGCCCAATTTTCATCAATTAATATATTCTGTAGACATACCCTCATGTCAGCAGGCCAGGGAAGCTAGGGTCGATATTCTTCTCTTGATCATCTTCGGGACGGGGTGAGCCAAGACATCCAGGGGGGTTTAGCTCGCTCGTCTGCGGGAACAAACTGCCGCCATTGCTTGCCGTGCTACCGAGGTCCTTTGTCCCTGAATTGCTCACACACTCCGGCAGATTCAATGGGGGTCTGGCGGCAGATTTCTTTGACTTTATCGTTGGAAATGCATCTGCTTTGAGTGTCGCAGGATATCCACACATTCTTGCCATCTCTGTCGTAGCATAGCTTTCGTCGGTAAAGTGTGCGGAACAAACGTCCAATTTCTTGCCACTTTCGCATCTTTGGGCCACTGGTGCAACTTGAATCCGTCCCTGTTCGTGTTGTTACACCCTCCGACAACACACCGACGAGGCATGATGTCTCCAAGGTACGGAAAACAGTCGAAAGAACGGAAAATAACAGAGCTGATTTGACTCGGTGTTTGAGAAAATGGCGGATTGCTATTGATATTAGAAAGGCGTTTAATTCGCCAAAATTCACCCATTTAGAGTTCGGAAATCGGTAAAAAAAATATATGGTCTTTTTTCTGCAACATCAAGGTATATATTGACGCTTACATAGGTCTGGTGATAATGTTCCCCTTTAAGTGTAGGCTTTAGTTGATATAACACTCCCGTCAGGGGGTGCATTCTACGCCGGGGGTGCTTTATCCGGCACAACACCTGTTATATCAGCCCAACAGAGTCCAATAAGCACTCCTTAATAAACTCTCCGTCAGAAAACGCCTTACTTTTTCTGGCGCTTTTGTGAGAAATGACGAAACTTGTCCTGACGGCTGCATCTCTGGGGGTGTGAAATTTGGCAAAAAGTCCTTGTTGGGTTTGCAGTTTTACCATCAACGCATCAGCCTCCCTTGCGCGCGCTTCATCAGACAGATTCCGGTATTTTTCCTCGTGCTTCGTCGTGTAGTGGCGACTCAAATTATATTCTTTAAACACAGCAACCTGTGTACCACACATTAAGCACACGGCTTTACCTTTAATTTATGTAAAGAAATACTTGGCAGTCCATGTCTTGTTGGAAACACGCCATTCGTCATCAACTTTTCTCTTTTTAGCGTCTCATCACTTGTCGCTGTGCACCTTCACTCACAGGTTACACACGGACATATGCATAGATAACACTTTTCAAAATAAAAGCAGCACAGTTGTATTGCGCGCACGACATAGATGTTTTTTAAACTTTATTTTGTAATTTGTGATTGCCGCTGTTCACATTCACTCACAATCACACACGCGCATACGTCCACACGGAAGTAATACAAATAACGCTTTTCAAAACAAAAGCAGCACCGTTGTATTGCACACTCGACATAGATACTTTTTTAAATTTATTTTGTAATTTATGATTGGCCTCAAAATGTATTTCGATACTTTTCTAAATAAAAGGGACCACAAAAATGGCACAATTGGCTTTATGTTAACAAAAAGTCTTATGGTACATTAAACATATGTTTCTTATTGCAAGTTTGTCCTTAAATAAAATAGTGAACATACAAGACAACTTGTCTTTTAGTAGTTAGTAAACAAACAAAGGCTCCTAATTAGTCTGCTGATGTATGCAGTAACATATTGTGTCATTTATCTACCTATTATTTTGTAAAAATTATAAAGGACAAGCTGTAAAAATGGATTATTAATCTACTTGTTCATTTACTGTTAATATCTGCTTATTTTTCATTTTAACATGTTCTATCTACACTTCTGTTAAAATGTAATAATCACTTATTCTTCTGTTGTTTGATACTTTACATTAATTTTGGATGATACCACAAATTTAGGTATCGATCCGATACCAAGTAGTTACAGGATCATACATAGGTCATATTCAAAGTCTTTGTGTCTAGGGCAGTGGTTCTTAACCTGGGCTCGATCGAACACTATGGGTTCGGTGAGTCGGCCTCAGGGGTTCGGCAGAGCCTCCGCCGCGGAGGTCAAGACACACCCGACGCATCGTGTAAACAAAAACTTCTCCCTTTCGGCGTATTACGGATACCCCCAAACAACGTTCCCTCTAATTTTCCATATAAACACAAAAACTCCTTGAGCATTCAGTGGAGCACATGTGAGCGACGTCAGACGTGCACATGCAGCACACCTGTCCCAAACCTGACTAAATAACAAGTTCAATGTTTTATTATTATAATCAAATGACAGCAGTCATTCCCATGAGATTATTTTCTAATATAAGTGCTCACTTACAATGACTATAACATATTGTTTTTCATGAGCTGTGTACTTGTATTATATGTCTGGGTGGGGGGTCCTGCTTTGGAAATAATGTGTACCCCTTTCAGATATCGCATTTAGTTCCCACTAAAACATTCACATGTTGCACAATGAGATGTAAACATGGGATCATGTGTACATTCCTGTAACTTTCTGTTTGTAAAATATACCTTTTATTAGTATTTCTTTAATATAATAACATCATTTTATGAGTACGGTTCGGGAACTGGTGGGGTTCGGTACTTCCAACAAGGTTAAGAACCACTGGTCTATGGACATATTTCCTGAGTTTATAAATATAATGTGAATTTTAAAAAACGTAAAAAAGATTTTGTGATGATAGAAAATATTTATGTAATCATAGTAGTATCGACTAGATACGCTATTGTACATTCGGGCGGGCTATCTTTTGTTAGCGGTTAGCTATTGTATCCTCCTACGGTGTGTAGTGAAGCATGTTTAGCTATTCCTCGTCCTGCAGGGATGATACTTGCAAGAAACTTTCTTTATTTGTCGCCATGGAGACGAGGATTAGTGATGTAGAAGTAGCTAAAACACTGCCGACTGCAGATGGACGTTAGCTTCTAGCTAGCCATGTCTTAAAGCACCTCTTCCTGAGGGTGTTTCAGTGTTATAACTTCACCTTTATTTTTACTTTTTAATCCAACATGTGTCCATTGTCCCTTTTCTGTCTACACACTGTGTCTGCGTGTACGTACTCTGTGTGTGTGCGCTGCCGAACATGCTCCTCTGCTCGTAAAACCAGCAATGTCACGACGTGACCACGCGCCGTCATGCCTGATAAAATCGTTTTTTTTAAATGGGGAACCGGTACTTTTCAAACAAAGTATGGTACCGTTTTTGATTCATTAGTACCGCGGTACTATACTAGTACCGGTACACCGTACAACCCTAACATGGAGTATCTAAAATGTGCTTTGAGTCAGGGTGTCGACTTCTATGGACAGTGTCTGCCTTGTTTACTTCCCGCAGAATGTAAAGCATGTTAATGAGGCACTTTATTGCTCCCCGTGGAGAAATGATCTTGGCCCGAGTACGTCCACAGGGAGGTCAAAGGTCAACAGAGCGGCATTCCAGTGGCTGATTTGGATTCACTCGGGACGGGCGATATGTCCTAAAATCTATATCGCGTATATATTGAAGCCTCTTGCAATAACGATGTATAGAACTATCTCAAAACGGGTTAAAAAAAAGGCTCCTAATTTAGCTGCTGGTGTATGCGGTAACCTGTATTATTTTGTCAATGATATTACTAATCTACTTGTTAATTTACTGTTAATATCTGCTTATTTTCCGTTGTGTCATGTAACATCTACACTTCTGTTAAGCACTTATTCTTCTTTACGTTAGTTTTGGGCGATGCTGCAAATTTGGGTAACGATCCGATACCAAGTAGTTACAGGGGCAGTATTGGCCGTACCAATGTTCATACTTAGAATTTTCAAGATCATGAAATATATATATATATATATATATATAATATACCACAAAACCATGCGGTTGTTTATCGCACTGATCAAAAATGTTGATTAATCGTACTTGGTATTGCTACTGTTGATATTTATATCTATTTTCCCACTTTTGTGAAATTCAAGAGATCAAGCTTAGCAGTTAACTGTGCTTTTTTGTGTCCTCTTACAATGTGTGAGCTTGCATTTTGAGCAATTCCTTATCCTCTAGTCCTCTGGTGATAATACTACATGTAATAAACTTAGTTTATGGACGCAAAGATGAGTGATTTGGAGGCTGCACAGTGGAGGGACATTAGCCGCTAGCCAGAATGCCACATTGCGTTGAGGATGCAGCGTTCGTTCGCTTGCCGCCGTCAAATTTGCAAGACATACCGTATTTTCCGCACCATAAGGCGCCCTGGGTTATAAGCCGCGCCTTCAATGAACGGCATATTTCAAAACTTTGTCCACCCATAAGCCGCCCCGTGTTGTAAGCCGCATCTAACTGCGCTAAAGGAATGTCAAAAAAACAGTCATGGAATCGTATATCAACATGGACGGAGCTGCTGAAAAAAGCCACCCGGCCTCTTCGCGTAAACTTAAACTTACCGTATTTTCCGCACTATAAGGCGCACCGGATTATTAGCCGCACCTTCTATGAATTACATATTTCATAATTTTGTCCACCAATAAGCCGCCCCGGACTATAAGCCGCGCCTACGCTGCGCTAAAGTGAATGTCAAAAAAACGCTGCGCTAAAGTGAATGTCAAAAAAACGCTGCGCTAAAGTGAATGTCAAAAAAACAGTCAGATAGTTCAGTCAAACTTTAATAATATATTGAAAACCAGCGTTCTAACAACTCTGTCCCAAAATGTACGCAAATGTGCAATCACAAACATAGTAAAATTCAAAATGGTGTAGAGCAATAAATAGCAACATAATGTTGCTCGAACGTTAATGTCACAACACACAAAATAAACATAGCGCTCACCTTCTGAAGTTATTCTTCATTCGTAAATCCTTCGAATTCTTCGTCTTCGGTGTCCGAATTGAAAAGTTGCGCAAGCGTGGGATCCAAAAATGGCCGGCTCCGCCTCGTCGAAGTCATCGGATTCAGTGTCGCTGTTGTTGTGCAGCAGTTCTGTGAATCCTGCCTTCCGGAAAGCTCGGACCACAGTTGTGACCGAAATATCTGCCCAGGCATTTACGATCCACTGGCAGATGTTGGCGTATGTCGTCCGGCGCTGTCTGCCCGTTTTAGTGAAGGTGTGTTCGCCTTTGGAGCTGTGTGAAAAAAGCCACCCGGCCTCTTCGCGTAAACTTCCCTTTACCACTCGCTCATCTTTTCTTCATCCATCCATCCCTTCGAGTTAGCTTTTATGATGACGCCGGCTGGAAAGGTCTCTTTTGGCAAGGTCTTCCTTTTGAATATCACCATGGGTGGAAGTTAGCATGGCAAGCTAGAACCACAGTGAAGGATGACTTCTCATTCCCTGTGGTGCGAATATTCACCGTACGTGCTCCCGTTCCACAGTGCGGTTCACAGGAATATCAGTTGCTGTGAAATACGGTAGTAATCCGTGTGCGGATGGAGAGATTGCGTCTTTTTATGAACCGGATCCTTGTCGCGTAGTAGGAGCCATTTTGTGGTCTTTACAGATGTAAACAGGAAATGAAACGTACGGTGATATCCGCGCGTTTTTTCTTCTTCTTCCGGGGGCGGGTGGTAAGAAGCGCTTCCTGTTCTATGGGGGCGGGTGCTTTCCTTGGCGGTTGCTTGCGTAGAAGAAGAAGCGCTTCCTGTTCTACCGGGAAAAAAGATGGCGGCTGTTTACCGAAGTTGCGAGACCGAAACTTTATGAAAATGAATCGTAATAAAGCGCACCGGGTTATAAGGCGCACTGTCAGCTTTTGAGAAAAATTGTGGTTTTTAGGTGCGCCTTATAGTGCGGAAAATACGGTACCTTAACCACTCGCTCATCTTTTCTTCATCCATCCCTTCGAGTTAGCTTTTATGATGACGCCGGCTGGAAAGGTCTCTTTTGGCAAGGTCTTCCTTTTGAATATCACCATGGGTGGAAGTTTCTGGCCATTAGCATGGCAAGCTAGAACCACAGTGAAGGATGACTTCTCATTCCCTGTGGTGCGAATATTCACCGTACGTGCTCCCGTTGTATCCACAGTGCGGTTCACAGGAATATCAGTTGCTGTGAAATAGTAATCCGTGTGCGGATGGAGAGATTGCGTCTTTTCATGAACCGGATCCCTGTCACTTGGTAGGAGCCATTTTGTGGTCTTTACAGATGTAAACACACAAAGGAAATGAAACGTACGGTATATCCGCGCGCTTTTTCTTCTTCTACGCGGGCGGGTGGTTGCTTACAGTAGAAGAAGAAGCGCTTCCTGTTCTATGGGGGCGGGTGCTTACCTTGGCGGTTGCTTGCGTAGAAGAAGAAGCGCTTCCTGTTCTACCGGGAAAAAAGATGGCGGCTGTTTACCGAAGTTGCGAGACCGAAACTTTATGAAAATGAATCTTAATATTTATCCATATATAAAGCGCACCGGGTTATAAGGCGCACTGTCAGCTTTTGAGAAAATTTGTGGTTTTTAGGTGCGCCTTATAGTGCGGAAAATACGGTAGTTAGAACTAGAGATGTCCAATAATGGCTTTTTTGCCGATATCCGATACTCCGATATTGTCCAACTCTTAATTACCGATTCCGATATCAATTGATACCGATATATACAGTCGTGGAATTAACTCATTATCATGCCTAATTTTGTTGTGATGCCCTGCTGGATGCATTAAACAATGTAACAAGGTTTTCCAAAATAAATCAACTCAAGTTATGGGAAAAAAATGCCAACATGGCACTGCCATATTTATTATTGAAGTCACAAAGTGCATTATTTTTTTTAACATGCCTCAAAACAGCAGCTTGGAATTTGGGACATGCTCTCCCTGAGATAATCCTGATACCCACTACAACTATGGGAAGTACTATACTTTGACTTTCACAAAGTGCATTATTTTTTTTATTTTTTTAAACATGCTTCGAAACAACAGCTACAAAAACAGCTTCAGTCCAGAGTATTCTAGAGTAATAAAGTAAACAATAACATAGTCCTCATTTAGTGCAAGACTGCCTGGCATACTGTATAACAGGAAATTATAAACTGGACTCACATTTATCTTCCGCTTGTATTCATCGTGTATCTCCTTATGATTCTTGAAGAGGTGGGAGATCTAATTGCTCGTTTTAAAGGAAGACATCTTGGTTCCTCCTCACATAACCAACTGTTTGCCAGTTTTTTATCCGTTAGAGACACTTTAAAATAATCCCAAACCATAGACATGGTGTCGTTAGTCAGTCACCGAGCGAGCTGGCTTGTTAGCCACGGCTACAGCACCGGCAACAACACACTCTTGTTGTTGTTATGCTGCGCTCGCGGCGGTTTGATGAGGTCATCAAGCGTCGACAGTAAACCTCTCATGCTGCAGTCGTCAACTCCTGTGTTGTGTGTGGGAGTTGGGAGGGGCTGCTGACTGGGAGACGCAACTGCTCTGTACTGCTCCCTACGTCCGGATATGTACCACTCCGTACAGCGGCGTTTTAAAAAGTCATTAATTTTACTTTTTGAAACTGATACCGATAATTTCCGATATTACATTTTAAGCATTTATCGGCCGATAATATCGGTATTTAAACCTCTACAGTCTGCAACATTTTTTATCATATATAAAATGTATATCGTCTATGGCAGGGGTCGGCAACCTTTACCAGTCAAAGAGCCATTTTGACCAGTTTCACAAATTAAAGAAAACAATGGGAGCCACAAAAATATTTTGACATTTAAAATGAAATAACACTGCATACAACTTTTTTTTTTTGCTTTGTGCTATGTATAAACCAAGGGTCTCAGACACGCGGCCCACACCTTAGTATGAAAATTGAATGTTAGTGCGGCCCGCGAGTTTTATATGAAAGGCGCTTGACGGCGTCATACTTGTCAACCCTCCCGATTTTTCCGGCAGACTACGAATTTCAGGGCATCTATTTTCTCGAACGTGTCGTGATGGTACAGCATTTAGGGCCCACTACAACCAGCGTGCCGGCCCGACCTTACGACGTATGGGGCTTCTGCTTGCTTACGTAAGTGACAGCAAGGCATACTTGGTCAACAACCACACAGGTTACACTGAGGGTGGCTGTATAAAAAACTTTAACATTGTTAGAAATATACGCCACACTGTGAATCCACACCAAACAAGAATGACAAACACATTTCGGGAGAACATCTGCACTGTAACACAACATAAACACAACAGAACAAATACCCAGAATCCCATGCAGCCCTAACTCTTCCGGACTACATTATACACCCCCGCTACCAAACCCCGCCCACCTCAAGAGTGGGCTCAAGGGTGATGTGTGAGGGAGCAGGGTTGGGGTGGGGGCGGGGTTTGGTGGAAGCAGGGGTGTATAATGTAGCCCGGAAGAGTCAGGGCTGCATGGGATTCTGGGTATTTGTTCTGTTGTGTTTATGTTGTGTTAAGGTGCAGATGTTCTCCCGAAATGTGTTTGTCATTCTTGTTTGGTTTTGGTTCAAAGTGTGGCGCATTATTAGTAAGAGTGTTTAAAGTTGTTTTATATGGTCACCGTCAGTGTAACCTGTGTGGCTGTTGACCAAGTATGCCTTGCTGTCACTTACGTGTGCAAGCAGAAGATGCATACAACAAGAGGATAGGCTGTCACGCTGTTAATGCAGATTGTAGAGGGCGCTAAATGCTGTACCATTACGGCATGCCCTTATTATTGTTGTCAGGGTGAAAATCGGTAAATATTAACCCCGGGAGTTTTCTGTGAGAGGCACTGAAGTCCGGAAGTCTCCTGGGAAAATCGGGGGGCTCGGCAAGTATGCAGCTGAGCCGCATCAGAGTGATCAAAGAGCCGTATGCGGCTCCGGAGCCGCGGGTTGCCGACCCCTGGTCTATGGCTACACTTCAGGGTCAGATGTCCAATTTAGTAAATTGTGATTTCTAATGTGAATGCAGTCTGACCCTGACATGACGTCGTACGCACTCCAGTGTTCACTCTCGTCGGTCTCAATCGGCAATTTCAAGGATTTTTGTGCAATCAAAATCAATATTTTCTGCACCAATCGGATGGTAAAGAGGCCGTGCCAGCAACTTGAGGGTTCCTGGTTCGATCCTCGGCTTTTGCTATCCTAGTCACCTTTGTTGTGTCCTTGAGAAAGACACTTCACCCTTGCTCCTGATCGGTCGTGGTTAGGGCCTTGCACGGCAGCTCCCGCTGCCATCAGTGTGTGAATGTGGAAATAGTGTCAAAGCGCTTTAAGTACCTTGAAGTACTATACAAGTATAACTTATTTACAAGTATTTTGGCTTTGACACAGGGGTGTCAAACTCATTTTAGCTCAGGGGCCGCATGGAGGAAAATGTGTGCACACGCGGGTCGGACTATTCAAATGATGGCATTAAAACAAAAAAAATAAAGACAATTTCAGATTGTTTTCTTTGACTTACTTTGGCCAAAAATAGGGGTGAGTAGTTCTTTGGAGGTAGAGGGGGGCATTTCCATGGAGGCACTTAGTAGGGAGACTTTGTATTCAATCCTGGGTGGAACAGGAAGCCAGTGAAGGGATTTGAGAATTGGTGTGATGTGGTCGTATTTCCGCACTCTCATCAGGATCCTAGCAGCACTATTCTGTATGTATTGCAGCTTCTGGATGTTCTTGCTGGGGACCCCGACAAGAAGTTTTCTGACTTGATGGGGTCCCTGGGACCCTATTTGGAAAATTCCTAGCGCCAACACTGCTGGGCAAAACAGCAGCAGGCGGCTGTGGCCTGCGGGCCGGTTCTAATACTAATCAAATATCATTCATTCAGATCCGGCCCGCGGGCCTTGACTTTGACACGTAGGCTCTGGCAGTTTTACGGGATATTTTGCTTCGATGTCTGCTTGAGGAGCGAGCAGTCAGAGACAGGAGTGGTGGAACTTTCACATGAGTTCCTAAAACCTTCCATTTTCGCCTGTTTTCTGCTCATTTGTCAACTATTCCAGTGTTTTTCAACCACTGTGCCGTGGCACACTAGTGTACCGTGAGATACAGTCTGGTGTGCCGTGGGAGATGATGTAATTTCACCTACCGTATTTTCCGCACTATAAGGCGCACCTAAAAACCACACATTTTCTCAAAAGCTAACAGTGCGCCTTATAACCCGGTGCGCTTTATTACGATTCATTTTCATAAAGTTTCGATCTCGCAACTTCGGTAAACAGCCGCCATCTTTTTTCCCGGTAGAACAGGAAGCGCTTCTTCTTCTACGCAAGCAACCGCCAAGGTAAGCACCCGCCCCCATAGAACAGGAAGCGCTTCTTCTTCTACCCGCCCCCGGAAGAAGAAGAAAAAACGCGCGGATATCACCGTACGTTTCATTTCCTGTTTACATCTGTAAAGACCACAAAATGGCTCCTACTAAGCGATCCGGTTCATAAAAAGACGCAATCTCTCCATCCGCACACGGATTACTACCGTATTTCACAGCAACTGAACCGCACTGTGGAACGGGAGCACGTACGGTGAATATTCGCACCACAGGGAATGAGAAGTCATCCTTCACTGTGGTTCTAGCTTGCCATGCTAACTTCCACCCATGGTGATATTCAAAAGGAAGACCTTGCCAAAAGAGACCTTTCCAGCCGGCGTCATCATAAAAGCTAACTCGAAGGGATGGATGGATGAAGAAAAGATGAGCGAGTGGTTAAGGGAAGTTTACGCGAAGAGGCCGGGTGGCTTTTTTCACACAGCTCCGAAGGCGAACACACCTTCACTAAGACGGGCAGACAGCGCCGGACGACATACGCCAACATTTGCCAGTGGATCGTAAATGCCTGGGCAGATATTTCGGTCACAACTGTGGTCCGAGCTTTCCGGAAGGCAGGATTCACAGAACAACAGCGACACTGACTCCCGATGACTTCGACGAGACGGAACCGGCCATTTTGGATACCACGCTTGCGCAACTTTTCAATTCGGACACCGAAGACGAAGAATTCGAAGGATTTACGAATGAAGAATAACTTCAGAAGGTGAGCGCTATGTTTATTTTGTGTGTTGTGACATTAACGTTCGAGCAACATTATGTTACTATTGCTCTACACCATTTTGAATTTTACTATGTTTGTGATTGCACATTTGCGTACATTTTGGGACAGAGTTGTTAGAACGCTGGTTTTCAATATATTATTAAAGTTTGACTGAACTATCTGACTGTTTTTTTGACATTCACTTTAGCGCAGCGGTTTTTTGACATTCACTTTAGCGCAGCGTAGGCGCGGCTTATAGTCCGGGGCGGCTTATTGGTGGACAAAATTATGAAATATGTAATTCATAGAAGGTGCGGCTAATAATCCGGTGCGCCTTATAGTGCGGAAAATACGGTAATTGGGTTAAAAATATTTTTTGCAAACCAGTAATTATAATCCGCAAATGTGCCATTGTTGAGTGTCGGTGCTGTCTGGAGCTCGGCAGAGTAACCGTGTAATACTCTTCCATATCAGTAGGTGGCAGCAGGTAGCTAATTGCTATGTAGATGGGAACATGGTTTGTCGTGATCACAATATGCAGACGACAACGGGAGGCATTGTGCAGGTAAAAAGGTATCTAATGCTTAAACCAAGACGAGACTTAAAACCTTCTCTGTGGTCGGCCCTAAGCTCTGGAACACTCTGCCCCTCCATGTTCCAACTGCTCCCACAGTGGAGTGTTTTAAGTCTCGTCTTAAGACCCACTTTTATTCTCTGGCTTTTAACACTACGTGAGTTGTGTGGTCCTCTGTTGTCCTCTGTGTTTTTAAAATGTTGATTTCTATTTACTGTTTTATTTGGTTTTACCCTTTAAAATTGTTTTTAATCATAATTATTTTATATTGTTTTTAATTGTGTTTACCGTATTTTCCGCACTATTAGCCGCACCTAAAAACCACAAATTTACTCAAAAGCTGACAGTGCGGCTTATAACCCGGTGCGCTTTATATATGGATCAATATTAAGATTCATTTTCATAAAGTTTCGGTCTCGCAACTACGGTAAACAGCCGCCATCTTTTTTCCCCGTAGAAGAGGAAGTGCTTCTTCTTCTACGCAAGCAACCGCCAAGGTAAGCACCCGCCCCCATAGAACAGGAAGCGCTTCTTCTTCTACTGTAAGCAACCACCCGCCCGCGTAGAAGAAGAAGAAGCGCGCGGATATTACGTTTCATTTCCTTTGTGTGTTTACATCTGTAAAGACCACAAAATGGCTCCTACTAAGCGACAGGTTTCCGGTTCATGAAAAGACGCAATCTCTCCATCCGCACACGGACTACTATTTCACAGCAACTGCCTAAAGACTTCCAAGAAAAGCTGGCTACTTTCCGTGCATATTGTAAAAACAAGATGGCTGAAAAAAAGATCCGGCCAGAGAACATTATCAACATGGACGAGGTTCCACTGACTTTTGATATTCCTGTGAACCGCACTGTGGATACAACGGGAGCACGTACGGTGAATATTCGCACCACAGGGAATGAGAAGTCATCCT